>NC_046169.1:14075024-14195024 GCF_011064425.1 Rattus rattus | reverse complement strand
CTGAATTCAGTACCCAGTGTGCACGTAAAAAGCTGGGTGTGATAGCATGTCCTTGTAATTGTGGTGCTGGAGCAGCGGAGACGGGGAATCCATGAGGCTCCCTAGCCAGCCAGTCTACACTGGCCAGTCTAGGCCAACAAAGAGACTCTGTTTAAAAAACAAAAAAACAAAACAAAACATAAAAATAGGACTTTTCTAGCTTGCCTTCAACAAATATACATATATACACATAGACGAATGAACGAATTTTTAAAAAAGGGGCGTACCGTGTCGTTTCAGTGTCTGTGGCTGTTTCCATCCCCCACATTGTCTAAAGAGATCACAACTTTACAACGCTGGCCAAGGAAGCTGGCGACGGCGCTGATCTGTGGGACTCGAGTTCAGACAGCAGAGCGGGTCACTCAGCTGTACCCAACCAGTTCATCTTCTAACTTCATCATCAGCACCCACACTCTCTGGATGGCTGCGTTCCTGAGGACACTGTGGCTAGGAGAAGACAGAACTGTGCAGCTGGCCAGGCCTGAATCCGATGTCTACCCTGCCTGTTCACCAAGGAAAACTGCCCTCAGAGGGTGAGAACAACCGGGGCTGTCTGAGCTCCGGGCCCTATCCTCAGCCTCTCTATCCTGGCCACCTAAGTGTCCTGTTCTATCTTGGTAAGGTAACCTCTGCTCCCGCACCCTGTGGTAAGGGTGACTTGGGTCTCACATCTCCACTGGGTGAGCTCAGCTATATCCTTCTGCCTTCGAGACTATGGACAGAACCACAGTCCTGCCTTAGATCCTCCCCTTCCTGTCACCGGGGAGGCTGGGTCACCCAGGCGGCTCCTCTAATGCAGAAGGACAAAGTCCAGGCAGGTAATCTCATCCTCATCCCATCTCAGAATAGGGAGGCCCCAGCATCCCTGTGGCAGCCACCTCCCTCTGAAGCCACGTGAACTTCCCTAGAAAGGCCAGCAGCCTAGCATCTTGGTCCAAAGGCCTAGAGGTGAGAAAGGGCTCTGGCCCCGAGAGGTAGCCACTCTGCCACCTGCTGGCTATGCATCCTTCCACCAGTTGCTTCACCTCTCTGAGCCTCTGCTGGCCTCAAGGATAAAGAGATAATGAAGCAGAAAGAGTTGCTAATTAGGACTGTTGGAGGATCCGTTAAGGCTGAGCCTGGCATGGAGCCCAAATGCAGCCAGCATTGAGCCTGCCTGGTGGCAGAGAAGGCTGAATACTAGGGGCACATGGCGGACCTCAATGACTCGGCTCCACCCAAGGAAGAGGAGCTCACACCTCTGGCTGACAGGAGTCCTAGGTGGCACTGCAAGAAGGGTAGCCCTGTCCATCTCTAGGCCAATCTTGGCAGTAAAATGACAGCAAGTAGCCCTAAAGGATTCTAGGCAGGGCTCTACCACTGAGCCACGCCCCCAGCCCCTCACTGGGGGATTCTAGGCAGGGACTCTACCACTGAGCCACATCCCCAGCCCCTCACTGGGGGATTCTAGGCAGGGGCTCTACCACTGAGCCACGCCCCCAGCCCCTCACTGGGGGATTCTAGGCAGGGCTCTCCACTGAGTTATGCTCCTGGCTCCTTACTGGGGTGTCTTAGGCAGGTGCTCTACCTCTAAGCTACAACCAAAGCTCCCCACCCCATTTCTTAAAGAAGAGGTTGTTCACATAGTTCTGGGTGTATTGAAACCACTATGTAGACCAGGCTGACCTTGAACTCACAGAGATCTACCTGCTTCCTCCCAAAAGCTGGGTTTTAAAGGCATGCACCAGAATGGCCAGCATCAAAGCCCATTTTTTTCTTTTTTAATTTTTATATACGGTCTCATCAATTTTCTCAGACTGGTCTTAAGTTCATTCAGTAGCCCCGGTAGATCTTGAACTAGTAAACCCCCTAAACCACTAAGGTGACTGGCCTGTGTCACCAGACCAGGCTAAGCATGGTTTTGTTTTGTGTTGGACTGTTTTTTTTTGTTTTTTTTTTTTTGTTGTTGTTGTTTTTTTTTTTTTTTTTTCCGGAGCTGGGGACCGAACCCAGGGCCTTGCGCTTCCTAGGCAAGCGCTCTACCACTGAGCTAAATCCCCAACCAGGACTGGTTTTTTGAGATAGGGTCTTACTATATAGCCCTGGCTCTCCTGAAACTCATTACATTGTAACCAGGCTAGCCTCGAACTCACAATGATCCACCTTCTTCTGCCTCCCAGTGCTGAGATTAAAGGCTTAAGCCACCATGCCTGGCCTGGATTTAAATAATAATTTACCACATCACCCTATCCTCATAGCTCCAGGGGACAGAGAAGTTCAACAGCCATAGCTTCAAGGGGCCTGGGTGTGAAATTGGCTGGCTGCCTCAGAACCAGAAGAACCAACTAAACAGTTCACACATACAACAAGGTAGTCGAACACCTCTGCCTGCTTTATTCTACAATGCTCCTTGGACAAGATCTATGGCTACTCCAGCCCTCAGTTCCCCAGAAATGGTGACACTGGCTGTCAGAGGTGTCCATAACAAACGGTCCCAAAACTTAAGAGGCTCAAGAAAAAAATTATGACTTCATGATTCCGGGAGCTCTGAATTTAGGATGGATTAGCTGGGCCCACAGAAGGCTTGCATGAACTCACGCAGGAGGTCAAGAGACCTCATGGCTCTGCCTCTGGGTACTACCTGTAAACTGATCACTCACAAGTCATAGAACCCCAGAAGGGGCATAGATGGCTGGGAACTGCCTGACTGTGAGATCCAAAACGCATGGCCATTTGGTACAAAGCCCCAGCAGCCTGCCTATTCCCCTTCGAACTGTCAAGGGCTTGTAAACCAACAGAACATTGGGAAAAAAGGCAAGCACCCTATGAGTCAAGAGAATGGCCTCCTAGATAACAGAAGTCCCAGGGAGGGTGAACCTTGTTTGTTATCCTCTTAAAGAATATCCCCACCTAATGACACCCATCACCCAGCTCTCTGGAATCACAGGGGACTACATCCTCTGGTTTAAGGCAGAGGAGGGTTCCCCATATGTGGCCCAGTTGCCCCATCAAAGCCTGGCTCAAGGCCCCCACCACTGTTCCTTGGCCCTATGCCTATAGTTTGGGGAGCACACACTGTATGCTTGGAGGTCCCAAGACCTAAAACAAACATGCAAGGAAAGACCATTGGGGCAGCGCCTGGTGCATGCTAGGATGGAACACAACTGAGGAGAACAGCTAGCCCAGCCCGCCCTCATTCCCAGTCTCTTCCTTCCCTTCAAGAACCCCCACTTCTTAGAGCAGACCTACCAGTGCCTCCCCCAAGGGCAGCATGAACCATCCACCTCACCTGCCTCCGGCTCTGGACCACAGAAAGTACATCCTGATGAAGTAATGAGGACAAGGGAGAGCCATCCACTATATCCTATACCTATGCTAGGCAGTTGTGGGGAGCCTAGGTCCAGACTTGTGTATGTTGGGAGAGTATCTGAGAAGGCTTCCTGGGAGAGGCAGCTTTTAAGATTGGCTGCACCCTCCAGGGCAAGGGTCTTCCCCTTCTCACCACGTACCATTCTCTCCTCTTCAGGGAAATCAGATCTCAGGGATCTTCCAGAACAGCAGCTCAGCGGGTGCCCTCCCTGCCCTGGGGCCACTGGGCTGTGTCACCAGTCTGGAATGCACTTTCAATTCCCCTGCCCTCTCCTGTCCCTCCCCACAGGAGGCCAGCTCATCATTTCCCCGTGGAGAGGTGGGGTCTGGAACAAGGAATCTAGCGGCTCTCAGGATCTGGGGTGTCCTGGAGGCAAGAATTGAGTGTGAACTTCTTCCAGGCCCAACCCCTCCAAGATTCCTCTCTGCCCTCTAGGGTGAATAAGGGGAGATGGCTATAGTGACTGCCCAGAGATGGGATGCAGATACAGCCACCAGAGACTCAATCTTGGATACATTCTGATGTTCTGATCTTCCGACCGTGCCTCAGATTTTTCTGGTGGCTTCTCTGGAGGAGTCCACTGGAGCCATCAGCTATGTTTCTTTATGGGGGACACTGTTGTCTTTCTGGATTGGAAGCAAGATTTCAGTGTTTCCCAGAGCCTCCTTGGCCTGTCAGTTTTCATAGGTCCTCTGAGGCCCGCTTGGCTGGTCCCTGGTCCCTAGTTCCCTTTTCTTGGGGAGGAGGATATGGTCCAAACCTCTCAAATAGAGTCCACTTGGAAATCTGCTGTGGCCTTTCCCACCACCCCATTTCTGACCCAGCAACTGTCAGCAAGAGAGGTGCCCTGGATAGCCCTGGAGGGTAGCACCTTCTACAAAGTGAACCCCACTTGCCCTTCTTACCTGGTCCTCAGATGCCGAGAGGCTGGCCTTGCCAATGCCAGGCGTCCGTCAGTCTGAATAGGGGAATGCCAATGAGGCCTCCCATCCCTTTCTAGTTGGGTGAGCACCCTGTAGTATAGGGGTGGGAGTGGGGAGGATTAGCTCCAAGATACATTGAGAGCCCCAGGGCTCCACATACTCTGACATAGGGTCCTCAGAATGGACGAATGTCACTGCTCACATGCCTTGTTAGACTTGGGACCCTGGCCCACTTTCTGAGGATTTTCCACTCCCTGTTACTTCAATATCATTGTCGGATCGGACTCTGGATTCAGGCTTGCAAAGCAGGTCCATGCCAACCCCCAGCTCACAGTCAGACATGGACAAAGACATCAGGAGGTATCTGGTCCCATGGTTTGGTGGGTGCACGCCACAGAGGTGCATAGACACCTCAAGGACTCTAAAGTGGGCCGCGAGGACAGGCTTCCTTGAGTCAGGTGTAGGCAGGACCCTGAGTTGTGGTCAGCCCCATGGCCTGTACATGGCTCCCCTTGGTGCCCATCACTGAGTCACACTGCCTCCTAGTCCTCATGTCTTCCTGGGGACTCCCAGGAAGCACAATAGCCTCCCAGGGGAAACCTGGCTGGGCTCCAGTGGGTAGGACTCCACTCATAAACAGTTTTATGGCCCTAGGGAAGGCAGAGCTGGCCAAGATATACTGGGTTGGGCAGAGATGACCCAGGCTCTACTCCTTGGCCCCTACTCCTTTGCTGTGAACTGCTTCTCACTCTAAATTCAACACCCCTGTGCAAAATGAGCCCCACGGGGACATTACAAGGTGTGGTGGGTCTGAAATTTGTCATGCTTGGTGAAAACTGGCACTCACAGAGAGTGAGGAGGAGGAGGGGGGAGGAGGAAGAGGAAGAGGAGGAAGAGGAAGAGGAGAGACACAGACACAGAGAGATAAGGAGAGATGTTAGGGGCACAGACTGAGAAGATAGACTGAAACAAGAGAGGAAAAGAGAGACAGAACAACAGAGAGGAAAGACAGAAAGAGAGAAAAACAGACAGGGAAGGAAGATAGGAAGGTGGATAAAGATGAGACAAAGACTGAGACATTGAGAAACAGAGACAGAGAGGGAGAGAGAAAGAGAGAGACATGGACAGAGAGAGACAGAGAGACAGAAACAGAGAGACAGACAGAAAGACAGAGGGAGAAGGAGAGAGAGGTGAGACAAGAGGAGAGAGAGAGAGAGAGAGAGAGAGAGAGAGAGAGAGAGAGAGAGAGAGATCCTGAAAGGTCACTCCAGCCCTATAGCCCGGTAGGCAGGCTTGCTGAGTGATTGGTAGGTTAAAAGAGTGGGGAATTGACCAAGCAGGGAGTGTCAGCCTTGGATCTTGGATGGCACCAGACACCTTCCTGAGAGGGGTTTTATATTCTTTTGAGGTTAGCACTCTCATGCTGGGCCCCAGGTGACAACTTCAGTGATATAAAGTTCTGTGAGGCTCACCTCTACCTCAGAGGGTGACTCTCTCCTTTCTACCCTTAGCCCAATACAAGATCCTCCACAAGGGGCCTATCTTAGCTTTTTGATGCTGTGATAAATAACATAACCAAAAGCAATTTGCAGAGGAAGGGGTTTATTCTATCCATTGATGAGATTGCAGTCCACCATTGGGGGGAAAACAAGGCAGGAACTCAAGCAGGAACCTGGAGGCAGGAACTGAAGCAGAGGCCATGGAAGAGTGCTGCTTACTGGTTTGCTGTCCATGGCTTGGTCGGTCTGCTTTCTTGTAAACCCGGGTTGGCACTGCCCAAAATCATTAATCAAGAGAATACCCCACAGCCTTGAGTACAAGCCAATATGGGGAAGACATTTTCTCAACTGAGATTCCCTCTCTAGCGAGTGTCAAGTTGACAAATCTAAGTAGCTCAGGGACCATGTCCCAAGGGACTTCCTGAGTTCCCTGGCTCTGAGACCTAGTCCCAAAAGGACTGAAACCTATACATGGGAGCTAGAGGAAGAATGTTCTGGAACCCTCCTACTGTGTATGAACCTGCAGCAGCCACCAGTTTGCCCAACTCCAGGTCCTCAGGCCTAATGGAGGCCCTTTCCACATAACCCATAAGCTCATACTATGAAGTTTGTGTCACGAGATGGTGGGTCAGACATGTGGAAAGTCGCTTCCCTGGAGACAGTAGTCTGATTCGCAAGGGTCCCTGAGCAGGTTGTCCACCTTAACCTGGGACAGGTCTACCTACGGATACCTGGAGAATGAGGTTCCAGGAGAAAGTAGCTCCTTTGGGCTAAGATAGGTCCTCTCTAGGTGGGATATCAGGGCCACACACAGTCCAAGCCATGTGCTAGTAAGAGAGTGGCCTCTCTGTGTCTAAAGACTGTGGGTTCTACAGCTGACATGTGTGGGTGAAGTCAGAGGTACTTGTTACATGATAGCATTTGGTGTCCCATACAATGACGACTTTGAGTCTGGGAGCTTCTTTTGCTGAGTTAACACTCCTTATCCACTACCCCATGCCATGCTAAAACCAGGCCTGAGAGGCAAATATTCCTCCCAACTCATGGATGAGATCATCGGAGCTCCGAGAAGTTAAGCAACTTGCCTTGTGCCAAACAGATAATAAAGACTAGGAGCCAAGCTTGATGCTACACGTCTGTAACCCCAACACCTGGGAGGCTGAAAGAGGAGGACTTCAAGTCTGGACTACACGGTGACACTGCTAAAGAGAGGGAGGGAGGGAGGGAGAAAGGGAGGGGAAGAGGAGCCATGTTGGGGCATAATTGTAATCCCAGTGCTAGAAAGGTGGAGTATCCCTGCAGCTCCATGGCTAGCCAGCCAGCCTAGCCTACTTAGCAAATTCCAGACCAGTGAGAGATCCTGTCTCCAATGAGAGCAATGGGGTTGGGGAGATGGTTTGCTAGGTAAAGGGCTTGATGTGCAAACATGAGAGCCCAAGTTAGTCCCCAGCACCCATGCAAAAAGCTAGGTGTGTATGTACACACACACACACACACACACACATGCAGACACGCACACACACGCACACACATACACACACATGTGCACACACAGGCACATGCATGCACACACAAACACACACAAATGCTTAAATTAGCACAGGGCACGTCAGCCATACCTGGGTGGTACAGGTGTTAGGTCACCACTACGTCCCGTGCCAAGCACTGTGTTTTGACTCTTTCGTTGTTTGGTTGGTTGATCATGTGTGCTGGGCACGGGACCTGGGCCCTCACACATACTAAGCAAGCATTCTACTGGTGGAACTACATTCCCAGCCCTCAAATATCTTACTAAAATGTAAAACACTGACTTGTGGAAGTCAAAAGAATATTGTTTCAGGGAGGTTGATGAAGGGGCTGAGTGCCTGTAGATGACTCCAGTGGAATGACACAGGTCTCTGTTCTGAAGGGACATCTGACAGAGAAAGGCCTTTCCTTAAACTTAGGCTGAGTCTGTGGCCCCAGGCCCCTGATGTACTTG
This sequence comes from Rattus rattus, assembly GCF_011064425.1. NCBI lineage: Eukaryota > Metazoa > Chordata > Mammalia > Rodentia > Muridae > Rattus > Rattus rattus. The sequence goes on along the minus strand of NC_046169.1, from coordinate 14,187,233 downwards.
TGGGTCATCAAGGGCCTCAAAACCTTTTCAAGGAAGGTGCTTACAGATATACATATACAATGGACTTTCTTTTTCTCCCAAGTATTGGGATGGAGCGCAGGCCCTTGAATGAGTTAGGCGTATACCAGCTCATCATTTGTAGGGGATTTTTTGGTTTTGTTTTTGAGACAGTGTCTCTCTATGTAGGTAGCTCTGTCTGGCCTAGAATGTACCTTGTAGACCAAGCTGGCCTCAAACTCACAAGATCCACCTGCCTCTGCCTCCTGAGTGCTGGGATTAAAGGCCTTCACCCACCTTACATTTGTTTTTATTTTTAATTTTTAAAGACAGCGTAGCACTGTTTCCCAGACTGGCCTCCTAGTCTACGGGCACAGACTGGACACAGGATCATTACCAACCAACTGGAGCTGGAGACGGTGGAGGCCTCCGGCACCAGCTTCCCAATTTGGTGACATCACAGAAGCAAGTGCAGAAAAAAGCAGTCAGGCTGGGGTCAATGAAGACTTCCTGGCAGGACCAGGGCCAACTGATCTCAGAGGAAGTACAACTAACTGGAAGTTGGGGGGCGGGGAGCAGAAGGGGGGCACTGAATCTAAAGCTAGGACCAGGGTACCCCGGATGTGAAATCACCCAGCCCCAGTCTTGTAGGAGGCTGCTGCTTGTCTCCCCAGACTATAGCCATGGGCCTGACCTCAAAGTGAGTCACCCGCCAGCCCAGCTGATTCAGCGGAACTGGGGGAGTGAGGCCAGGACTGTCCGTAGACTGAAGCGGCCAGCCAAGGTCGGAACTGTCCACTGTCTGGAAGGGCCAGCCAAGGCCATCGGACCAGCAGGGCTGAGCCACACCTGCTGGCACCCAGCCACAAAGGCCTGTCTTCATAGTCAGAAAACCCAGGCCTCAAGGAAATGGTTTTGGCAGGGGAGGCGCCTTATGCCTGAGGACTCGTACAAAGGGCTCGGAACTGTGGAAAAGAATCAAGAGGCGAGTGAATCCACTCACGTGAATGAATCCACTCACGTGAATTCACGGACAGATGAAGTGAGCCGAGGTGAAGGGGAAGAATTTGCCAGACACAGTGATGGGAGGCTCCCCACAGTCTGCCCCACTCTCAGGGCAAGAGAACTGCCCACTACAGCTAGCAAAGGACAGCGCCGTAATGAAATGGAGATGTGTTCTCTAGCCCAGTTCCCACGTGCACCCATGAGAAATTTGACCAGTGGCACCAGCCAATCTCTTCCCTTCTACCAGGCAACAGCACAGTCCTATCCCTCCAATAAAGGAAACCACGGGGTATTAGACATGGGTACAAGGTTGAGGCTGGGCTCTATCTATTTGACTAAGCCTAGGACACCTCTAGCAAACAAAGGAGTCTAGACAACACAAAACCCCACTGGCACTGGCAATGTCAGAATGAAACTTGTTAGCTAGGCATGGTGATGCTGGCCTATAAACTCAAGAAACTGAGGCAGGATTTCATGAGCTGGAAGCCAGCTGGATGGATGGATGGATAGATGATAGATAGATAGATAGATAGATAGATAGATAGATAGATAGATAGATAGATATGGATGGATAGATGGATGGACAAATGGACGGATGGATGATAGATGATAGATAAATGATATAGATAGATAGATAGATAGATAGATAGATAGATAGATAGATAGATAGATAGATAGATAATGATGAATGGATGGATGGATGGATGGATGGATGGATAGTAGACTTTGGTTTGGATAGATAGAGTTACAGAAGTAGAAGGGTAGGGGTGGGGATGAGGAGTTCACATCTAATGTGTGCAGTTTGGGGTAGGAAGATGGAGGGCTGTAGAAGGCTGTAGTGATAGCTGCAATGTGCTGTGCATGCAGGTAGTGACAAAACACTTGCCATTTTAACTCTATTTGTTTGCTTCTGCAGAACAGTATATTGGGCCCACACCAGGCACATGTTATAGCTGTGCTACCACTGAGCCACACCCCAGCCCCTCACTGGGGGACTCTAGGCAGGAGCTCTACCACTGAGCCACACCCCTTGGCCCTCACTGGGGGATTCTAGGCAGGGGCTCTACCACTGAGGCACGCCCCCAGATTCTAGGCAGGGGCTCTACCACTGAGCCACGCCCCCAGCCCCGCCCTGGGGGATTCTAGGCAGGGGCTCTACCACTGAGCCACGCCCCCAGCCCCTCACTGGGGTACTCTAGGCAGGTGCTCTACCACTGAGCCACACCCCAGCCCCTCACTGGGGGATTCTAGGCAGGGGCTCTACCACTGAGCCACACCTCCAGCCCCTCACTGGGGATTCTAGGTAGGGGCTCTACCACTGAGCCACGCCCCAGCCCCTCACTGGGGGATTCTAGGCAGGGGCTCTACCACTGAGCCACGCCCCGAGCCCCTCACTGGGGGATTCTAGGCAGGGGCTCTACCACTGAGCCACACCCCAGCCCCTCACTGTGGTTGTGGGGCAGTTCTAGGCAGGGGCTCATACCCCCATCTCCTCATTGGGGCATTCTAGGCAAGCGTTTTACTACTGAGCCACACTCCCGGCCCCTTGCTGGTGGTGCCTCTGCCACACTACCAATGAGTTACATTCACTGCCTTTTTTTTTTTTTTTAACTTTTTACTTTGAGATTAAGTTATGTAGACTGGACCAGACTCAATGCTAATGGTTTTATTTGTTTTTAGTTGTTGTTTATTGAGACTGGATTTCTCTGTGTAGCCCCTGGCTGTCCTGGAATTCCCTCTGTAGACCAGGGTGGCCTCGAACTCAGGGATTTCCCAAGTGCTGGGATTAAAGGTATGCACCACCATGCCTGGCTTAGCTTTAGTGGTTTTTAAAGTAAGTGTGTGTGTGTGTGTGTGTGCGCGCGCGCATGTGTGCCACGACATATATGTGTAGGTCAGAGGTCAAAAGTTACATTTACCTGCCTCCTGGTTTGGAACAAGGTCTCTTGTATCTCCTGGGTATGCCAAGCTAGCTTGTCTGAGCACTTCCAGAGATTCCCCTGTCTACCCCTCCCACCTTGCAGTAGGAGCCCTGGGATTATACAGTTGATATTTTGTCTTGCTTTACATCTGGAGATTTGAACTCAGGTCCTCACATTTGCACAAAAAAGCATTTGACCTGCTCAGCCAACTCTTCCCAGCTCAGTGTTAATCACTTGGAACAGATTCTCCCCCAGAACAGATTCGTATCTACAGGGACCTACAAAAGATTTAGACTGAGACTCCCAGGTTGGGAAAGGGTTCTTCATTGCACATTTAATAGTTCATGCAGCACTTGGTGACATAAATAGGGGATGGGGGAACAGGGCCACAGAATCCACAGATAGTCCACAGTGCAGGCAAGACACACATGGCCAGGGCCACACAGCAGGGAGCTGATGGTCAGCTGGAAGGGTCACCTAGACGTGCACAGCGGGGCAGATAAAGGTTGATCACACTGTCTCATGACATGCTGGTCATCCAGAGGACACTGAGCAGTTGTGGACACTGGCTGGCTCATATCACACTCCACTGTTGATGGTTTAGGGATGTGGGGTCAAGCCTGGGTTCAATATATTATCCCCTCTTGTAAGGGAGCAGAGAGGTTTGGGAGTCAGGGGACAGGGACTCAGGCATTACACAGAGGGTCTGGGAAGGCTCAAACCTACAGCCTTAACCAGCAAGTTGGAGTTCCTTGCTGTCCCTTTGGGTCTCCAATAGGCAGGTTGACATAGCTCCTGGGCTCCAGGAGATGAGAAGTCAGCCCAGACTCACTCACCACGTTTGGAAAGCCCCACCATCAGCCATACTTCCTGCCCAATCTGGGCATCCAGCCAGTAAGGGGTCACAGGCTTGGCCAACTGTCCTGACATGAGGTCAGGGGTGCCTGGCCTACCCAGAAACAGACTTTCCAAGAGCTTTGAGAGTAAATGAGTGGGCTCAGCTACCACCTCCTGACTTTCTGGGGCCATAGCTTACTATTACACCTGGGCCTAGACCTCGGAGAAGCTTACAAGGACCAGGGACAGTGTTCTGACTAACTCCCAGCTCTGGGGGAAAGCTACAAGGGTAGCCACAGCTCCACTCTTGAGACCTGGCAGGAGACAGGGCCAGTTCAAGTACGGGGATCAGACAAGAATTCCCAGAAGACTTGGAAAGGGGATAGGGTGGCCCCAAGATAAGGCTACAGGGCCACTGTGGGAGCCAGCTGTTGCTTCCCTGGTCTGGGGATGCAGTTGCCACTTGCCCTTTGTTTTTAAAAAGCACAAGATGGTTATTTACTCCAAAATTGAGTCCAGAGAAAGGAGAGGCTCCGTGCTAGGCACCAGCCCCACCCAGCCACTAACCAGCAGCTCCCAGGCCCCTGGCATAGGGAATGGGTCACAGGGCCACGTGGGGAGGCCCCCAAGGGTGCAGGTGGAATACAAGCTCAGACAGTTAGGGAGATGAAGCTGTTGTAACGCTGGATGTTTCTCTTCAGGATCTCAGAGCAGGGGCCCAGGACACGCTCAAAACGAGGCCGGTCCAACTTCACACACTTGAGGGGACCCCGTGCCACCACAGTGGCTGCACGGGGCCGGTTCAGCAGCAGGGCAATCTCTCCTGGAAGGGTGAAAGGAGAAAGTCAAGGTGCTGTGTTCACGATATGGAAGAGCCTTCCTTCCAGTGGGATGCCAGGGGAACCTGTATTTTCTCCTTCTTCTCTTCCTTCCTTCGTTGAAACAGAGTGCCATATCTCCGAGGCTGGCCTAGAACTCACTAACTCACTATGGAGCTGAAGATGGCTTCCTCATGTTGGGGATTGCAAATGTACTGCCACGCCTGGTATGTGGGGTGTTGGGGATTGAACCCATGAATTCTTAACCCTGATCTTGAATTAAAATGAAGTGTGTGTGTGTGTGTGTGTGTGTGTGTTTTCCTAGGAACTGAACACAACCTCATGCATGTTAGGTAAGCACGCTGTCACTGAGCTACAGCCTGAGCCTTTTAAAAAATTTAATTAATTAATTTTGAGACAGGATCACAATAAGTTGCCCAGGACAGGCTTTGAAGATGCCATCTTCCTGTAGGACGGCAAGCCCTACACAAGTAAATGCAAGATCCAGCATAAACTCTTTCCTAGCATAAGAATGTCCTGTGAAACACTTGTGTAGAGCACTTGTTGAGCATGCAATGTCACCCTGGGTCCCCTTCCCAGCCCTGCATAAACCAGGAGTGGTAAAGCACACCTGTGAACCCAGCATTCAGAAGGCAGAGGCAGGAAGATGGTATTCAGGGTCATCCTTAGCTATACAGAGAGTCTGCAGCCAGTCTGGGCTACATGAGACTCTGTTTTAGCATCCCACTTCACCCCCAAAATACATGTTAATTATCTGAAATTAAAGTTTAGATAGCATTGTCCTGTGATCAGCCCCACATGCTACAGACACCGTGATGTGGTTCAGGCTTCCCCATGACCTAGTTCCAGCTGTAAGAACATTCTGGATGTTTTCAGGACCCTCTTTCTTGTCCCAGGGCTCTGCTTTCTCCCCGAGATCAGCAAGTAGGCGCCAGGACTATTAATCCTGTGGTCTCAGGCCAATCCCAGACCTCAGTTTGAGGTGACTCCAGCTGAGGCCTCTGTCACAGCTGCATGTGGCTTACCCTAACCCCCAGATCCCACCCTGGGGGCGTCTAAGGAAGCCCCATGCAGCTCCTGACCCGGGGCCCCAAATGAGATGCCACAGCTCGAGTGGTAAGACCCCCAACTTACCAAAGTAGTCAGAGGGTCCAAGGCGCCCCACTTCCACATACTCCTCGTTGGGGGATCGTCGCTGGAGGACTGAAGCAGTGCCCTGTGGGGGGAAGGACAGGCAAGAGTCGGCCGGGTGTGTGGGGTCAGCTGTTAGAAGGACGGTTGTAGGCTGATTGTTGGGGTACATCATACTTTGGAGAATCACTTGCTTAGGTGGGCATGTGGGAGAGTCACTTGTTAGAGAGTCACTTGGAGCCACTGCTGGTGTGTTTCTTCTCCCATGTAGCCACAACTGCCTCCATCCTGAACTATGCTGGCTTCTCCTTCCTCTTTTTGGGTCCACCAGGCCCTCTGGGAGGCGAACCCCCATGAGATCTGAGCTCTGAGTTGTTGTGGTTGGCTAACACACCCTCCCGGACACCTAGAACCCTTTTACTGACACAATTGAAGCTCCCCCACAAAATAGGGACCCACCCAGGCCTCCCCCAGAGGCCCTGCTGGTAACAGTGGGGATGGCCCCAAGGTGTCTGTACTTTGTCACCATGCTGAGAGCTGACCTTGGACTGCAGCTTAAGGACAATGAGCTTTCTTAGCCACGTTGAAGGGGGGGCTCTAGGGAGGCAGGGAGGAGCATGGTCTCAGGGTCACACACCTGCTGAGCTATGCAGCCCCTCCTTACTCCCAGGAGGGCAGCAGGTCTGCAGACGAAGCTGGCTCAATGATTAACAGAGCAGCTGCAGCAGGCCACTGGCCTCTGGAAACATTAAAGACCAGGCCAGGGTACCCTGAGGCGTCTGGGCAACCAAATGCCTCCCCGTGCTCACCCAGCAGCTACCTGAGATGGGTAGCTCTGCGGCTGTATCATGGTTCCTTTTAGGTAAGTCCTTCCTGAGTCAGAGTCCCCCACATGTCGCCGTCGTGGGTCAGGAAGGTAAGAGCGGCTTTTAGCATTTCCAGTAATTCCCAACGAGGGAAGCAGAGCTTAGCCAGGTATGGTGAACCTAGCGTTCCGGAATTTAGGAAGCTGAAGCAGGGGGATTGCTGTGAGTCTGAGGCCACCCTGGGCTACACAGTGAGACCTTGGCCAAAAAATCTTGCTCGTCAAACAAAAACAAGGCCAAAGCAAAACGACAAAGCCAACAACAAAATCTCACAAGAAGAAGATGAAGAAGAGGAAAGAGAAGGAGGAGGAGGAAGAGGAAGAGGAGGAGGAAGAGGGGGAAGAGGAAGAGGAAGAGGAAGAGAAAGGGGAGGAGGAGGAGAAGGAGGAGGAGAGGGCGGAAGAGGAAGAGGAGGAGGAGAAGGAGGAGGACAAAGAGGAGAAGGAGGAAGAAGAGGAGAAGGAGAAAGAGGGAGAGGAGGAAGAGGAGGAGGAAGAGGAAGAGGAGGAGGAGGAGGAAGAGGAGGGGGAGGAAGAGGAGAAGGAGGAGGAGAAGGGAGGAAGAAGAAGAGGAGGAGGAAGATGAGGGAGGAGGAGGAGAGGGAGAAAGAGGAAGAGGAAGAGAAAGGGGAGGAAGAGGAGAAGGAGGAGGAGAGGGAAGAAGAGGAAGAGGAGGAAGAGAAGGAGGAAGAAGAGGTGAAGGAGAGAGAGGGAGAGGAGGAAGAGGAGGAGGAGAAGGAGGAGGAGAAGAAACAGGAAAAAGAGGCCTCTGAGTTGGCTCTGTGGATAAAGTTGCTTGCAAGTCTAATGAGAGTTCTATCTCCAGGACTCACATGGTAGAAGAATCTTTTTACCACATCCATGTCAAGTGGCTCACAACTGCTGGAAAATTCAGCTTCTGAGGAATCCAGTGCCTTCTTTTGGACCCTATGGACATCCACACATATGTAGCAGATATGCTTGCCTGCGCATGCACATACACACACACACACACACACACACACACACACACACACACACACACACACACACACCCCACATATTGAAAAAAGGAAGGAAGAGAGAAGAGAGGAAGAGAGAGGCAGAGACAGTGACACGCAGAGAGAGATGAAGGGGTAGGAAGGAATTCTGACCAAATCTGTAATCGCAGCATTCAGGAAACAGGTGCAAGGATAGGAAATTAATTCATAGTCATCCTCAGCTCCCCAGTGCACTCAAGGCCAGCCTGGGCTACATGAAACCCCCTTTCAAACACAACACACACAGTGGATTTGACACTGAGCATCGAAGTGTGTAAGACCCAACTCCAAAGAGCCAGCATTTAGCTTTGAGCTCTCACAGATTGTGACCAGCCAAGTCCCTGAGGCAGCCAGCTGCCTGGGGGCTTCTGCATCTTATTTAACACCCATGAAGACTGGAGACCCAGGGATATCGAGGTTCCTGCAACCTGGTCCTCAGGGCCTCCGTGTGAGTGTTGCTAAGTCTCCAGGGCCACCAACCATATCTTGGTGCCCACCCCACAAGTCCACTCTCTAGGCTTAGACAGCATTGCATGGGCAAGGTGGGCTTCATCATCCAGGCTCACTCAAACCCCGTCTTGCTGGAGTCTGTGTGGCCAGGCTGTGCCTGGCTTAATGAAGGACTCCTGGGTCAGCCGCTGGTGCCCACAGTGCCTGGAGTCCCCAGGCACCCTCAGCAGCCCCTACAGCTGGATCCACACCCTGGCTCCCGGGCCTCTGCGTGTTTATGAATTTGGCTGATGGATGGGGTTGGGCATGTAAACATGAGACCACTCCAGGGCTGCCAGTGTGCACGGGGAGCTCGGGCATGGAGCTCATGGGCAGGGAGCTCATGCTGATCCTCACCAGGGGCCCCAACCGAGAAGATTAGCCCCACCTGTCAGGACAGCTCACAGTGGTGAGCTCCTGAGCCCATGCAGAGAGGGACTCTGACTTTTCTGTTAGGGCTGGGGGACAGGTGGGGCTCCCCGTCTTTAAAGTCACAGCTGGAGGTGGTGTTAGGGAAAGTTTAGTCTGCGCTTGCCACACAGGCATGAGAATCTGACCCTCATCACTCACATAAAGTTAGACTTGGTGAACCAAACTTATAACCTCAGTGGTTTTTAACCATGCAGTGTTTCTATACATTCACTGCCCACTTCCACAAATAATGATAAGAGGTCCGTGTTTCTAAGAGCAATTCATTACTCCGACATGAGTTGGAGCAAGGGCTCGGTCGCTAAGAGCACTTGCTGCTCCATCAGAGGACTTGAGTTTAGTACCTAGCACCCATGTCAGCCCTGGCAGACAGATAAAGGCAGAGTCAAGTGATCTCTAGACCTGACTGGCCAGCCAGCCAAGCCCTAGTTGCCTGTCCCTAGGCCAGTGAGAAGCACCGGCCTTAAAAACAAGGTGGACGTCCTCCACACTCAGTTTTATCCACGTGCACACACACTCCTCCCACACTCGCACCCACCTACACACACACACACACACACACACACACACACACGTACAAGTGAACATAAACCCAGGGTGGGGGACTCTGGCCCAGGGAGCCTGGTATTCTAGAATAAACCAGTCAACCCAGCATTCAGTTCTCTCTTTCTACCATGTGGATCCTGGAGATCAAATTTAGGTCATCATGCTTGGTGGCAAATTGCCTTAGCTCACTGAGTATCTTCTCTTGGTCAGACAGAGGCAGGAGGATCTCAAATTCAAAGCCAGCCAGAGCTATATAACAACATGGCAACAGACACACACACACACACACACACACACACACACACACACACACACACACCCCAAAGACAAAAATATTAGAAAGCCAACACAATGTTGCTACATGCTAACAAACCATCAGCCTATTCACAGACCTAGAAAATATTTGGGGATCTTAGCGATCCCAGCTTGTTCCCTAGGACCTCAACAACACGCCCAGTCCTCTACCAGGCTGGCACAAAAGCTGTCGTGGCTCTGGGAGTCACCACATGCCATTTCTACACCACTGCCAAGTAAATAAAGGGAACCCATGTCAACCTTGGTTTCATCGTATGTGAGCCTGGGATGGCCACAGAAACTCCCAAGAAAGATGCCCACGGGGATGAAATGTACTTGAGGCCTCTACATGATAAAGACTGGGAAAACAGAATCAGCCACAGTGTGCCCTGTGTCTCTCTAGTGTTGGGAGTCCTGCAAGGAATGTCCAAGCATGGTTGTGCCCTCAAAGGATCATCATACAACAGACGCTAGGAGACAGAGCAGAGAGTCAAACTGTAGGAGCAGACACGGGGACCATAAAGGGACATAGTCAGCGTGGCTTAGACACAAAGTGACCATGAGGTTGAGCTCTGGAGGATAAAGGGGGCCAACCAGAAATGTGGAAGCCTCCATCGTAGGGACGAGAATCTGGCAAGATGCTGGGATGGGAACAGGGAGGAGGTGAGAGTGGCGGTGGGAGAGCAGGGCATCATCAGGGGACTCCGTGCTTTCCACACAGAGCATAGGCATCCTGGCATCCTTGCCGAAGAAGGGGTTGGCCTGAAACCTGTGCCGTGGGTTCCTGGGTTGCTGTGGGGCTCTTTGTTACAGCAGCTCCTTTGTTGCCCTGACCAATACACTGTCTGGAGCATAACTGTCACCATCCCCACCCTAAAGCCCCATGTCTATGAAGGCAGTAAGAAGTGTGCTCGCTCTACACGTTCCCAGGTACTCTGGAGACAGGCCATTGTCTCCTGTCATTGAAAGCTCCTAGGGGGAACAAAACCACTCCCAACTCAAGATCCAGCCTGTGTCCCTAGAAGCTATGGAGATGGCCAGACACGTCTAGAGCTCAGGCCTGGGAAACACCCATGCCAAATTGCTGGCTCATAGTCTCCAAGTTCCTCATGGGAGATCTCAGCAGACAGCCCAGAGGTGGTGCAGTGAACTGTCACTTCTGGGTGCCTATGACAGGGTCTAGTGACAGACACTAAATTTCCTTTAAACTACTGTGACTTTAAAAAAAAATTTTTTTTTCCTACAACACTAAAAGGGAAGTGTGAGTTTCCTAAGAAGGAAGCCAGTGGGGGCCGTGTGGTATCCACTCCTGCAAGGCCATGTCCCGGGCTTCCTCTTTCCATGTCTCGCAGTCCCGTTTGTGGTGACCAGAGGTTGGACTGAGTGCCCTCCTCAGCTGCTCTCCACTTGATTTTTTGAGTCAGGGTCTCTCATTGAACCTGGAACTCACCAGTTCAGCTAGACTGACTGGCCAGCAGGCACCGGGGACCTCCTGTCTCCACCCCCTCAGTTTGAGATGATAGACACATTGCCACCATTCAACTTTTAGGAGGGTCCTGGGGATCAAACTCAGGCCTTCTTGTTTATAAAACAAGCCCCTCATCAACTAAGCCATGTCCCTAACACTTCCCCAGACATTGTTAAGATTCAAAACATGGTAGCTCGTAAGAGAGAAGCTCGGCTCTCAGAGGTGCAGTTGAGGGAAACCAGACCCTTTTTAGGAGCCAGTTCCTGGGAATAGACCATGAAGGGACAGTCTCGCCTAGCTGGTTCTCGTGGCTGCTCATAGTTTACAACCTTGGCCCTTAAACCCCACTGTTTCACAACCCCCAGCTCTCCAGCATGAACTGAGCAGTGACTGGGACCCTCACCTCTGCTGGAGAGGTCCTTAAGCATCCAGTGTAAACCAAGTCATGGGCCCCGAGGACCCCATCAGGGATACCAGTAAGTAGGTTAGGAGGACAGCCAGCCAGGTCTAGTCACAAAGTGACCATGGAGCGAGGGCCACCAAGCATCAGTGCATAAACTCTTCCAGAGAGTGAGCAACAGGCCAGGGTGGGAACAGGGAGACAATGAGGGTGAAGGAGGAATAGCATGGAGAACAGGGCAAGCTCAGGGTCAGCACTTGCATTAATCTTGAGAGGCACAAAGAAAGGTTCCCTCTAAGACCCCTGTCTGGTACCATACCAGGCTGTGCATGGGAACCCAAGTTCCTCCATGTCCAAAACCAACCAGAGATCAGCAAAGGAGTGAGGAATCAAGAGGTGTATGTGTGAGAAACACCCTGCCCGTGGACACCAAGGATCCAAGACTGAACGGAGAGGAGCTACACACACACACACACACACACACACACACACACACACACGCTCATATACACACACAACTCACACATACACTCACACACATACACACTCATACACATACACAACACACACATACACACACACTCACACACACACACACATACACACACACACACACACATACACACACACACACACACACACACACACATACATACACACACATACACACTCATACACATACACAACACACACTCATATGCACATACAACTCACACATTCACACATACACATACTCTCACACACATACACACTCACACACTTACACACTCATACACATACACAACACACACTCATATGCACATACAACTCACACATTCACACATACACATACACTCACACACATACACACTCACACACATACACAACACACACATACACACGCAGGCACACACACACACTCTGCACAACTGAGGCCACTGACTCTTGGCTCCAGAACAGGGAATAGGCAAAACCATTTCTTTGTATTATTTAAAGAAATGTCTTTTAAAAGAATCTTAGTTTCACTTCCATACATGGAAATGGGTCTCTTCATCCATAAATGCAAAGTGACACAAGCAATTGGAGACAGGTGCAGAAGACTGCATTGCAGCCACGCCTGGGACCCATGGGGACAGGCATGTCCGTGGGGATGCAGGGACGCTCATGCACATGAGGACACACATGGCCACAGGGACACACACCTGCATATATGGGGATATGCATGCACATGGGAACCAGTACCCACAGAGGACCAGCACCCACAAGAGAATGCAGACACACAGGCACACGCATGGACACTTTGGGGTTCATCCATACAAGCTGTTCCCAGGCTGTGAATGTAGGGTAGCCCACCCCATACAGAAATAAGATCTGCCGACCCCAGAGACCCCAGAAACAGCTCCCACTCATTGGGAGCAGGCAAATAAGCACATGAGTAATGGGGAGGAAGATGGTTGTTCTCAGTGTCATGAGACCTGCCCCACTCTGGGGATTCAGGCCTAGCCTGCAGCTGCTGTGTACACACATCTGTCCTCTGTTTCTGCATGAATGCCAAGACAGAGTACTACTGCAGAACTCTCTCTCTCTCTCTCTCTCTCTCTCTCTCTCTCTCTCTCTCTCTCTCTCACACACACACACACACACACACACACACACACACACACACAATCGCAGACACAGAGCCTGGAGGTTGCCTCAGCCTGGGGAACACATTCCTAGGTTTTATTTTTGAGACAGAAGCTTGCCGTGTAGTCCAGGCTGCCCTCAAGCTTTAGATACTCCCGCTGCAGCTTCTCAAGGGCTACAATACAGGAATGTCTGCCGTGTCTGGGCTCCCAAAGAGCCCAGCCTGGCCAAGGATGATACTCAGCTTCTAAGTTTGTTTGGTTTTGTTGTTTTGGCTTGTTTCATGAGACAAGGTTCAATATGTTGATGAGGCTAGCCCCAAATTCATTCTATAGATAGATCAGGCTGTTTCAGCCTCCCAGGTTCTGGACTAACAGAACATAAGCATCTAGTTTAAACATTTAAGGTTTGTCCCACTGTCCTGCTGGGGATTAAACACGCGACCCCGCATGTACAGAACTGCAAAACTCACACCCATAGGTTGTAAAAAATAGTTATCATCGCAATTAAGTTTTTCATGTGGAAGCTGATTTCGATCGCAGGTGCCCTACCCCCACCCCCAACCCCACCCCCAGCCCCAACCCTGCAAAACCAGTCTGCTGCCCCTCCCCCCATGTGACTTTCCCTGGAGCTCCTGCTGGTTGAGTAGCCTCTCCTACCTTAAGGAGCCTGGGTTCTCATCTGCGAAGGTGCCCTCATGCCTCGCTCCGCTGCCTGTCTGTAACACGGCTGGCTACAGTCTGTCCTTTTGACAACTGAGCAAACACACCAGCCTGGTGGGCGGCCGAGGTCAGCTTTTGTGCCCATGTTTAATGGCTCAGCCGTGAGGTCTGGGCTGTAGCGGAGGCACGGCCCAGCAGCTCCAGTGGGAAAACAGACATTAACTTGGATTCTGGCGCCGCTGCTCTCAGGATGGGGACAGGTGCCAAAGAGGGCCTGGGGACCATAGCTTGAGGCAGTCAAATCCTGTGTGAGAGGGTCCCCTTCTGCAGAGGCCAGTCTCTGTCACAAATACCCCAAGGTTTGGGTTTGCCCAGCAGGTGTATAAACAGTGGCTCTAACGAAGCTCCAGGACTCCAGGGCATGTGGACATGGCATGCAGGGGTCAAGACAACGGCAGGAGAGTCAGACTGAGACGGTATGTGGGTAGCAATGGCCAGGCAGGGCCCTGCACACAGACAGCCGCAGGAAAACTCAGCCAAGCAGAGGGAAAGGGAATGTACTAGACTAGTCCTGGGTCGCTGCTTGGGCAGGAGCTACTGAGCTTTGTCTGTGAAGCACACGGCCTTGTTTCTTGAGTGAGGCCTAGTGTCTGCTTTCCAACACATATACCAGCCCATTCTCAGACCATCTAGGTCTCTGTATGCCCGATGCCTCCTGAACAATGGTTCCTACCGCAGCTGACTCAGTGGCCCCCATCCCTGCTGACCTCCACCAAAGCGCCCACATCTCGCTGACAACATCAGTGACCTTTTTCTTTTCTTCCCCGCTTTTGATGGCCCACTGTCCTTGTTAACAATACCTAGCCCCTGCTATCCTCCCCCATAGCAGGACCCCCTTGTTGACCCATCCTACAGACTTTCCCATTGATGGAAACCCCCTCTTTCCATCTCCCCTGTCCTGGCTGGCCCACCCAATAACCTGCCATCCAGAAGTCACTGAGCCCAGGGATTCTGTCCCTGTCAACTCTACTCACCACAGTCCACACCCCACGGCCCCCATCTGACTTTCTTCCTCCCCTGCCCAACCAACAGAGAGTTCACAGGGCACCTTCCATCTACTCATTGCGGCCCTTGAGGGTCTCCCCAGAGGGTGCTGCCCCAACTAACATTACCCCTTCCATCTCCTGTCAGGCTGGATGTGTCAGGAACCCTCCTCCTCAACCAGCCACAATCATATGGGCACAGTGTCTGTAGTCACCTTGACTGAGTGAGTCCCTAGACGTGGATGACACGTATGTACTATTACAAATTAAATAGACCTCTCCTACTCCTACTTTCAACCCAGGAGAACATGCCCCAAGCAGGTAAGCTTGTTCTCCATATGCAGTTGGGCAGAGCATGTGCAGCCTAGAACTAAGGTCTAGCAGGCACAACTTTGTGTCTCTGCCCTACTAGTTTTCTTTGCTAGGGCTGAGGGCACTGGTGAGTCCTCCACAGGGTGCCTTTCCACCTGGCATTCCTCCTGCCAGACAGGGGAGAAACTCAAATGGAGCCCTGTGGGGATCTGGCTGTTCACTCAGAGATACATAGGTACCACAATGCCCAGATGTCGGCTCTTCCAGCCCCAGATGAGGTCTACCAGTTGCTCCAGCCTGCAGCCCAGTGTCCTGTGTATGTGTTCGCATGTGCATGCAAGAGTGCGGGTGTTGTTTAGGGGCAAACACGCATGTAGTATGTAAACCGTGTTTGTGCTAATGTGCACAAGTCATGTGAGCTGCTGTGTGATGCTGTGTGAGTATTTGGGCTATGTGCACAAAAGTGTGCGTGTAATATGGATGTGTGCTGTGCGGATAAGTATGCATGAGAGAGTGCCTGCTGTTCTGTGCATGAATACAGGCACGGTACCCATATGATTGTATGCGTTGGTATGTCAAGTGTGCATATGACTGTGTGTGCATGCGCGCGCTGAATTGTGCATGCATGAGTGTGTGTGCTATGTGCATGGGATTGTATGCTGGGTATGTATGTGATTTGCACTGTGTGTGATTGTATGCTGTGTGGAATGGTGCACATGCTTCCTGCATGTGTGTGAGACTGTGTTAAATGGGTGGGTGGGCAGACAGTGTATGCACATGTATACTGTCTGAGTGGCGGGCATATCTGCTTGCTTGCTTGCTTGCTTGCTATGGAGTATTGCTACATTGCTAAAACTTGTCTTAAACTCTTGGGCTCAGGCAATCCTCTTGCCTCACCCTCCCAAACAGATGGGACATTCTGACAGATATGCAACTGTCATACCCAGTGGGAGTCAATGCCACCAAACTGTCCTTGTAGATAGGTTTACATGGGAACTTCTCGTGATTTATATTTTCTCACTGGAACTCCAACTATGTGTGACCAGCTTCAGTTCACCCCACCCGGAGTTTTGCACACGCCTTTAGGAGCCTACTCTGGCCTCCTCCACACCCCGCCAACTGGCAGTGCCCAGCCCCATCATGCTGCTGGGCAACATCTCAACTGTTGTCCCTGCCCTGACTGGACCCAGCCCACTTCCTGGGGGTGTGGAGGTTACGCTCTGCTGTTGACAGCCATTTCTCATTTGAAGCCTTTGAGCTGAGTCCTAGACAGTGCTAGGACTGTAGATAAGCAATGGCCAGTGCATGGGAGTGTTAGGAAGGAAGCCAAGGTTAGAGGTCAGGAGACAGCTCCTTGGGAGGACCACTGATGACCCGTGCACGGTGCTCCTATGTGTAGTTTCCCAAGATGAGCCCAGCACAGCCATGCTTCCTCGTATTCCAAGGTCTGTATGGAGGGCAGCAGAGGGGCCGTAGGGCTGTGTGGGCAGCCACGGGATGCAATGGTTCAAGGCTCCACAGACTGATTTGTCCAGACTGGCTTATCTAGACTGGCTTGCGCATCTGTTTGGGTTTCCCAGCAAAACACGCATCCTCATAGCAACCACTCCTGCACAGTGTTTAAGGCGCCTCTGAGGAGCCAGAAGTCTCAGCTGGGTAATCCCAGACTGTGGAAGCCAGCAGATACATTCCACATCTGTCTCGCTGGGGACACATGTGGCTGGCAGGGCAAGGATGATGGGAAATTGGATCCCAACGTCTGCAATGGAGGAGGGTCTGGGACGTGGGGGCTGCTGTGGCTCTGGAGAGGTTGAAGAGATGGGGATGATGCCTTTGACCCTGGTCTGGGAAGGAATGTTCCGATTTGCTGTTTTTGTGTTCTTCTTTATTGATACAAGGGCTCATGTAGCCCAGGCTGGCCTCAAACTGGATATGGACCCAAGAATGACCCTGAACTTTTAATCCTCCTGCCTACACCTCTAAAGGGCTGGGATCACGTGAATGTGCCCTAACACCCAGTTTATGTGGTGCTAGGGACAGAACCCAGAGCTTTGTGCATGCCAGGCAAGCACTCTTATTTTTTTTTAACTTTTAGATAGGGTCTCGCTCTTAGAGAACGGCCTGCTGCAGAGGCTCTGAATCCTGCAAGAAATCCCTGGAACCAGAGGAGAGTGTACATTTGGAAGGTCAGTTTATCCGCTGGGAGCCATCATGGTGTGGCCATTGCATCCAAACAGGAGGCTCTCCTGCTTTCTTGCCTATGAGCTGTAGCACCCCACATCCAGCCACTAAGAGAATGCAACTGAGATTTACCCAGGATGGAGCCTTGGCAAACAAACCCTAGGAGTTTCTTCCATATCAGGCCAAAGGGAACACGGAGCCCCGCTGACTCAAAGTGACCATGTTAGCTATCCATGAGAAAGAAGATGGATCAGAGTCCATGGTCCTCTGTGATCCTCTTGCGGGGGCTGTGCTGATAGGAGCTTCCCTGGCCTTCCGGATAAGGGCTGAGCAGAGGGCGCTCATGATCACCAAGTGGTGCCCGCATAGGCCAGACTTCCCTGGGAACTGTGACAGTTTGTCACAGTGAGTCCAGCCAACGAGCTGGAAAACACTAGTGAACGAGAGGACCCAGTGCCGGACACACGTGGGGAGAATAATGGCCCTGCCCCTGAGAAAGCCCCCACACCTTGGAATCAACAGACGCAGGGGAGTTCCAAGCCCTGCCTAGCTCTTGGGAGTTCCTTCCAGTCCAACCCAGAGGCAAATTCAGTGTTGCTAGCAAACACTGGGTTGGCAGTCCCAGAGACACTGCGATTCCTCTGTAGTGGGAGAGTCAAGGAGGCCCCGCCTACATAGCCCTAAGGCTGGGAGAAGAGGGTTGCTTCTGTGCTAAGGAGGGATTTCCCCCAGCCCAGAGCAGTTCCCCCCAAGACAGGAACAGGTGGGTGTTCAGAGGCCCCTTGGCAATGGATATTCCCCTGTTGACTCATGAGGAATTTGGGTCATCCAGGTGACACGCACTGTTGTCACAGGTAGTGTGACATATAGTATGCTTGGCGCATGTACCCAACGATGCAATCTTACAGCAACATACACTTCCAACCCCCTGTCCTCACACCTGATGCAGCCAGCAGTAAGTGCATCAAGCATTAGAGTGAGGGCCCATTCGGAGTCCTTCTCAATTTGTCCTCTGTGCAGCCTCTCTCCTATGTGGTCCGGTATCGGGAGCTCCAACACAACTGGTACTTCATGCTTGGACCATCGATAGGACACCTTTCTTACCTCAAAAATGTCTACTTGAACTCCAATACCCCAATCCCTTTCTGCCCTCTTCTTCCACATCTGCTGGTGGCTTTCTCTCATGACTGAAGCTCATCTGTCACCTCGAGACAAACTCTTCCCTTTCTGACTGCCTTGCTTCCGCCATGATCCCTTATTCAATTTATTCTGCACAGATGACCCTGGATGATTTCTTTTGACAAATGTCACATACTCTAATGGCCACCTCAAATTCTGAATAAAACCATATGAAAGACCTTGGCTAGCAGGCCTCCAACGACTACCTGAGAATTCTTTGTAGTCCCTCTCCCCAGCCAGTTTCAGCACAGACCAGGGACCTAAGACCCTCACTCTCCAGATCTAGCTCCTGTCTGAGACATCCTGGGCTCCAGGCATACAATGTCCTTTCTAAAACCCTGCCCCACTTTCCGCATGTCCTACAATGTCTGGCTCCCTTAGAACCACTTCCTGTCGTTTGCCACACCTACAGCCAAGGGAGCTAGAGAAAGATCTGAAGCATGGCTTTACCCTGCTCCTTCAGTCCCTAAACTTTCTCCAGTCACTATTCCCAAAGAGAGGAGCACAGGAACCAACTGAATGACATTAAAAACAGCTCAAGGAGCCATGAGGATAGAGGTGACGCTGAGTAAGGACAGTGAGTTTGAGGCATAAACACACCCTGGGGAGTGCAGTAGGGTCAGCATAGGTCCGGACTGACCATGAGTAGAGCAAACATGTCCCTCAGGGATACCTGGATGAAGTGTATGTCTGGCCTTCTTCCTGCAAAGGTGATCTCTATGCCCCAGCAGGGAGGCAGGCACTCTGGTGTTAGGGCTGTGTTCCCAGGCCCTGGGGGCAGCTGAGAAATGTGTTGTTTTGCAGTCGCTTCAACACTGTGGACATTCATAAAATTAATTTGCTAAGCAAGGAGATAAATCCAATGCTCCGTTCCCATGGCAACACCTCCCGTGCTGCCCAATTTTTCAGTCTTTGGATTTTATGGGAAGCCATCCTTCCTGGTCCAGCTGCTTCCCTGGCTGCTCAATCGGGGGGGCCCAGGAATGGGACAGCAGGGCGGGTTGGGGGTGGGGCAGCTCGAATTGAAGAATGCGGGTCTGGAATCCGAGCTGCTGAGAAATCACTTCTCCCACCCAGCCCCTGTCCGGCTCCCTCTTGGGTTTTCCTGGAGAGCTGTGGAAGACCTTGGATCCAGATGAGGTCACCCTTGCCTGCAGGTCCTGGCAGGCTCAGCCCAGGCCCAGGGTACCCCCTATGGGAGGCCAGCCAAAAATTGTGTCTTGCCAAACGCAGGGCCCAGACCCAGCGAAGGCTTTGTCCCATCTCAAGGGCTCCTGGCCCAGGGTAGCTCACCCCAGGCGAACAGAGGCAGGAAGGTGACACATTAGGGAGTGAGCTCAGACAGTAGCGGGGGGAACCCTGCACCACCCCATTTGTGACTTCCACCTTTGTGTCCTAGGCGCCTGACTCCCACCAGTGGGTGTGCCTGCAGGAGGCACGCCCAGCTCCTGCCCTGTCTGCGGAGTGTTTTCCAGAAGCTCTGAGGATCAGGTGTCTGCGAGGCAGGCAGCTTCTCCATCCTGCCCAGGGACAGCTGCTGTGAATACAGCAAGGAGAGACAACCCCCTTGACCTCAGAGGGTGCAGCCCCCCCCCCTGCAAAGACCTCTGTGAAGCACATAAACTGATTCCAACTCCTTAATCTACCTGTCCTGATTGTGGTAGTGAGGCTCCCAGCATCGATCCCCTTCTGGATGCCTCCGTAAGTGGTATGGAAATCAGTTCCAGAAACAATCACATCTTGTTGGTGTAGTGGGAGTCAGACACTACACAAACAGCCGCCATGACATCCCGGTAGCTCTCAGAGCACTGGGGCTCTGGGACAGGTAGATACCCTCCCATTGGCAGCTGAGGGTGGGGCATGGGGGACAGGGAATAAAGATGTGGGCTTTGTAGATAGCTTTCCCAGGACCGCCAGTGTCCTCCTCAAGCTGACAAGGACGCAGTTTACAAAACAAGTTCAGAAAATCCACACTAGGAAAAATGTGATAACTACCGCATGAGACATGGCTGTGAGACGCCGCGGGGGTGGGGGGGAGCGGCAGTGGCAAGGGCAGCCCAGGTGTGAGGGAAACAGGAGACTTCACGTTTCAAGGAGAGGAGCTCAGACATAGCAGCTGAGAGCGCCTGCCCATATCCCACAGGGAGCTGGGTTTGACCCTCCATGTACATCTGGCTTAGATGTGGCCAAAGCCTTCCCAAGCCATGTGAATAAGCTGCATGGTCCCCTGTGGTGCTTTCTGGTCCCTGTGGACTTGGGGTCTGTGGGTTGACTTTCCAGATTCAGCTGATCACAGAGGGAGAAGGGTATTAGGGGAAAAAAAAAAAGCCACGTTGCCAAGGAGACCACTTCAAACACATTTTATAAGGTTCTGAAAACTATACCTTCCCCTGGGGTTGGGTTACATCCCAGAGGCCCAGACAATATGCTGTTCATGTGAATGAGGCCCAACCTCTCCCTCATCTCCAGTCAATGAAGGCTCCAGGTGACTGATGTTGAGGTCACCCTGGGAAGCAGGTGCCTTCTTAGAAACCTTTCTGCATTGAGGACACTGGGGACTTATGAAGAAGCTGGTCCCAACCCAGCCCCATTGTCTGAGATTCCCCCAAAGTAACCGGCAGCTCACACACTGTCCTCAAACAGCAGAACCTTCTGGAAGATCAGGGACACCCTGAGGTCAAATCTCACACTTTCACCAGAGAGACAGGAAGAGAGGGGAGGGACCATGAAACACAGGAGCAGAGACGGACATGGCCTGTTGTTATTCTAGCACTCAGAGCTGAGGGAGTGTGAACCGCTTCCAATTCAAGGCCAAACTAGTCTATAGCGTGAGGCTGTCTCAAAGAGCCTAAGAGAGAATGGGGAAAAATACCTCGGCTGACAGAGGGCTTACTGTACAAGTATGGGGAACTGAGTTTGATCCCCAGCACCCATATAAAAAGCCAGGTGTAGCAGCATATCCTTGTAAGCCCAGGATTGGGGAAGTAGAGACAAGAGGGTTGCTGGGGCTGCCTGACTTCATTGGGGTTCTTCTCTCTCCCTTTTTTCCCTTCATCAAGACAAGGCCACTCCACGTAGCCCAGGTTAGCCTAGAACCCCCAATCATCCTGTTCGAACATCACGCTTAGCACACCTTCACTTCTCAACCTGAAGATGGGCTCCTGTAGACACTGAGATCAGCGCTGCACAGAGGCCACGTTCATGACCAAACACAGAGAAATTCAGAACAGAGGACTTTGAGAACTATAGGCAGGGGAGGAGGCAGGAAACAACGTCGGAGGTAAGGCTAGGGGCAGATGCCCTCCTGATAGGCATGCTGGAAGTTCTGTACAGCTCCCACTAGGATGTCGGCCATCATCTGGGCCTTGGAGCCTGAGAGCTAATCTTGTTCTGCTTGTCAAACAGATGTCCCTGACATGATTGTGCCTTTCTTTCTTAAATGGTCTTTTTTTCTAAGATGGCCTCTTGGGTTGGAGGTCTGTGTGAAGCCAACCCCACCAATACACACACACGTATTAGTTCAAAGGCTCTGGTCTTGGCCTGCACCAGGCCTGAGTCTTGGAGACTGAAGTGCTGGGATGGAGGAAGAGGACCTAGTCTAGTCTTGACCAGAACAACCATTTGTTCTAGTTGTCTCTCCTCTATATTTTTATTACATTCATGCATTTGTGTGTATATTTGTGTGTGTTAGTGTGTATGTGGGTATATGTGTATGCTTGTGAGTGTGTGTCTGTGTGTGCATCTGTGTGTATGTGTATGCTTATGAGTGTATGTTTGTGTTTATATGTGTGTGTATGTTTGTGTATATGTGTGTTTGCGTGTCTGTGTGTGCATCTGCGTATGTGTCTATGTGTGTATGTGTATGTTTCTATGTATATGTTTGTATATGTGTATATGTTTGTATGTATGTGTGTGGCTATGTGTTTGTGTATGTGCATATATTTGTGTACATTTGTGTTTATGTATGTATATGTGTGTTTGCATATGTGTATGTGCATGTTTGTGTATATGCGTCTGTGTGTGCATCTGTGTATGGGTCTATATGTGTATGTTTCTGTGAATATGTTTGTATGTATGTGTATATCTTTGTATGTATATGTATGTTTGTGTGTGTGTCTATGTGTGTTTGTGTGTATGTATGTATATGTTTGTGTGTATGTATATGTTTGTGTGTATGTATGTATATGTTTGTGTGTATGTGCATATATTTGTGTATGTTTATGTGTGTATATGTTATGCAATGCCATCAAACCTATCATCATTTTTAAGGAAAGACTTTTGATCTCAACAACAGACAGCCCAGTGGCAGGGGTGCGAGGCCATGGCGCCAACTCTCCCACATAGACATTTGGGGATGATGTGGAGGATGTGGGCTGAAGTGGAGGTGCTGGGTAAGAGGAGCAGAGAACAAGCCAAAACCGCCCTGGCTTCCCCTCGGTGCTGCACAGAGCCCACTGGCAGCAACAGCCTTTATAGGACTCACCTCTGTGATGATGTAGAAATCATCCCCAGGCTCCCCCTGCACAACGATTTTCTCTCCATCTTCAAACTGCACAGGCTCCAGGGCATCAGCTACAGTGAGGCGTTCCCACTTCTCCAGAGACTCTGCAGAAAGATACAAGAGTCACAGGCCACACTTCACTACCATGGAATCCTTGGATGCTTTCTTAGGAAGCCCAATTCTCAGATCCCTGAAGTGACCTGAGACCGTGCTCCTCAGAGGCAACAGATTTCCTGCAGCAGAAACCACAGAATATTGAAATGCCAGATCTGGTCCTCAACCCAGGGGCTGGCACCTCTCTCCATTAGGTTCTATTCAAGATGGACTCTGTATGTAAGCTGCGTGTGGTAGCACAGGTCTACATCCCAGCTACTCAGGAGGGCAAGGCAGGAGGAGGAAGGTCAAGGCAATGCCTAGGATAAAGAGTGTGTTCAAGAGCACTCCGCACAACTTGGTGAGATTTTTGTCTCAATATAAAAAGTAAAAAGAAGTCAGTCTGAAGATGGAACTCAGCAGTAGAGCCCCTGCCTAGAATCCCCCAGTGAGGGGATGGGAGAGTGGCTCAGTGGTAGAGCCCCTGCCTAGAATCTCCCAGTGAGGGGCTAGGGGTGTGGCTCAGTGGTAGAGCCCCTGCCTAGAATCCCCCAGTGAGGGGCTGGGGGCATGGCTCAGTGGGAGAGCCCCTGCCTAGAATCCCCCAGTGAGGGGCTGGGGGCGTGGCTCAGTGGTAGAGCACCTGCCTAGAATCCCCCAGTGAGGGGCTGGGGGCGTGGCTCAGTGGTAGAGCTCAGTGGTAGTGGTAGCCCCTGCCTAGAATCCCCCAGTGAGGGGCTGGGGCGTGGCTCAGTGGTAGAGCCCCTGCCTAGAATCCCCCAGTGAGGGGCTGGGGCGTGGCTCAGTGGTAGAGCCCCTGCCTAGAATCCCCCAGTGAGGGGGCTGGGGTGTGGCTCAGTGGTAGAGACCCTGCCTAGAATCCCCCAGTGAGGGGCTGAGGTATGACTTAATGGGAGAGCACTTCCCTAGCCTGTGCCAGGCCCTGCGTTCCATCCTCAGCACAAAATATAAAGTAAAATACATTTGATTCCTATTTAATTTTTTTTCTTGGGAGATGCATTTTGAAAACAGCATTGACTCTGTAATGTAAAAGTAGGTACTAAATATTGAGTCAATATTCATTTAGAGAGAAATTGCTTTCTCTACAAAGAACAAGACTCTCTCTGTATGTTTATGTGTGTGTGTGTGTGTATGTGTGTGTGTGTGTGTGTGTGTGTGTGTGTGTGTGTGTGTGTGCGCGCGCGCACGCACATCTCCCCCAGCTTCTTGGGGTTTTGTTTTGTTTTGAGACAAGGCCTCGGTATATATTCCAGGTTGAGCTTGAACTCGCAGTGTGACAGTTAGCTTCAATTGTCCATGTAAACAATTAGAATAATCTTGGGGGAGAGTCTCAATGAGGGATTGTCTAGGTCAGGCTGGACTGTGTATGTGTCTGTGGGGGGATTGTCTTAACTGCCATAATGGAAGTGGGAAGACTCAGCCTAAGAGTGGGCGGCACCATTCCCTAGATCTTGGACTGTGTAAGAGAAGGCCAGCTGAGTGCTAAGCTAAGCACGAACGCATTCATTCTCTCTGCCTTTGACTGTGGATATGACGTGTCCAGCTGTCCCCAGCTCCTGCCAATGTGACTTCTCTGTGAGACTCTCTAGCCTAGAACCCTCTCTTCCCTAAACTGCTTTTTGTAAGCTGTTTTAACACAGCAACAGACATGAATCTAGGACACACCCTGTGGAGCTGTGGCTAATTCCACAGCAGTCCTCCTGCTTCAACTTCCTGAATGCTGGGTTTGCAAGCTTGAGCCACAGTGACCAGCACTGATGTTCTGGCATCCAGAAGGGACACACCTGCCACTGTTTTAGGCAAAAAATAGTTAATTCTGATGCCGTTTACCTTTAAATACTTATACACGCAGCAGGCCCCTGAATCCTGCACACAGCTTCCCTTCCCTGGCCCCCAGATAGGAAGAAAACCATAAGAAAGTGGCCATTTTCTGCAAGAAAACCATGGTCACCTTTTTAACTATATCCCCTTGCTACCGCCTTGCTGCGAAAGAAACCTTTCTGGCCCGTGCTTCAATGCTACATATGTAGGCCAGCTGCTAAAAATAAAATTTTAAAAAGGCATTCATTTTAGATCTAGGTTAGCAGGGAAATATGCCTCCTTCAAATCCCCTGCCTGTGCCCCACACTGCAAAAGGGTCACATTTCCAACCAACCCCAGGCTTCAGGGAACCCTGCTGTGTAATGCTAAGTCTTACTCCAGCCAGAGCGATGGCTCCACCTCTCTCTTCTTTTCCTCCCTTTCTTCTCTCTTCTCAGGTTTTTTCTCTCCTCCCCTCTCATTTACTGACACACAGTCTCAAAAGCAGCCAAGCCTGACTTAAGGACTCTTATAATTCTCCTGCCTCAGCTTCCTGAGCACTAGGCTTACAGACTTACACTACCACATGTGGCTTGCTGCAGCTTTCTTTAAAATGTGTTTGACCGGGCTTATTGGCTCGTGCCTGTAACCTCGTACTTGTGAGGTGGAGACAGAAGATCATAGAGCTTCAGTGACGGCCTTGACTGTGTGGTGAGCCTGAGGCCAGCTTGGACTGTGTGGTGGTTTGAATAAGAATGGTCCCAGGGGCTCATACGTTTTGAGTACTTGGTCATTAAGAAATGGTGCTACTTGAAAGGGATTAGGAGGTGTGGCCTTGTTAAAGGAAGTGTCACTGGAAGTGGGCTTTGGGGTTTCAAAATCCCAAACCAGTCCCAGTATCTTCCTTCTGCTGCCTTCCAATCCAGATTCTACAGCTCTCAGCTAACACATCTGCCAGCATGCTTCCACACTAGTCATGAGGATAAAGGGTTAAACCTCTGAAACTGCAAGCAAGTCCCAATTAAATGCTTCTTTTTCTGAGGGTCACCGTGGTCATGTGTGTCCCTTCACAGCAATGAAGCAATGCACACCATCCACTGTGAAACAAGGTCATTTCTGAGGGAAATTATAGTCTATGACAGGGAGAAAAAGGTGCAGAGCGACACTGGAATGTTAATGTGGAACACTATGTGCAATAGAGGCCCAACTTTAGGTGAGGGGCGTGGCTCAGGGTAGAGCCCCTGCCTAGAATCCCCCAGTGAGGGGCTGGGGGTGTGGCTCAGTGGTACAGCCCCTGCCTAGAATCCCCCATTGAGGGGCTGGGGGCGTGGCTCAGTGGTACAGCCCCTGCCTAGAATCCCCCAGTGAGGGGCTGGGATTAAGCAATGAAGTATTTGCCTAGTATGTACAAGGCTTGAGGTTCAGCAGTAGCACCCCACTCTTCTCTTTCCCTCCCCCCCTCTCTCCCTACATATTTTAAAGAACAGCCCAAGCCCCACCAGTGGCATTTAAATGTGCACTATTCCAAGGTTTGAAAACCAGATTTGCTACAGTATTATCTCCTAACAGCATAAATCTTAGGTGAAAACTGAAGTAACTGTAAAGGTGGCAGCCAGTATTTGGCCCAGAGTTTTAAATGAAACATAACACATTTCGGAACATTTAAATCATGCACGCAGGGGCAGAGGCAGAGGCAGAGGCAGAGGCAGAGGCACGCAGGGGCAGAGGCAGAGGCAGAGGCAGAGACAGGGCAGAGGCAGAGGCAGAGGCAGAGGCAGAGGCAGAGGGCAGAGGCAGGGAGGCAGGAGGCAGAGGCAGAGGCAGAGGGCAGAGGCAGGGGCAGGGGCAGAGGCAGAGGCAGAGACAGGGAGGGGCTTTGCAGTGACCTAGCTGAGGGGAGTAGATGGAGAGTGGCTGCCTATGGGGGATGAGTCTCTGCTGGGGCAAAGATCAGGTTCTAGGTAAACAATGGGAGCTGCACACCCTGAGGCTGGGGTTATTTCTCTGAGCCAGCTTCTTACAACGGGGCAAATGGCCGGTTCTGTGTTGTGCGTGTCTCACCACAATGAATGAATCAGTACTGCAGCAGTTCATTAAGGGCAGGAAGGAGAGGCACCTTCACACAGCCACGGGACAAAGTGTATGGAGAACCTCTGTGTTTAAGAGGCACCGAGGGGAACAGGTGCCAAGCAGAGCCCCCCTCTCCCTCATAATTCAGAACAAGATTACCATCATCTTCTTGAAACGTCTCTGAGCTACTCAGCTGTGCACATGAGCCCAGGGTGCATCTCTGACCCACAAGTCTCCACAGGCCCTAGGGATGGGACATAAAGGTGGCCTTGGAAGGGTAGTGATGTCATCGAGGAGCCCTGCTCAAGATGAGCCAAAAGGGAGGGGTAAGACACTTAGTACATGACTCCAGCTAGGAGAACAAAGAGCTAGTTTTCAGCTCAGAATCATGGAGCTGACACGGGGGCACCAAAGACAGCAAGAGAGATAAACAGACACAGCGTAGAAGGGACAGGGACACCTATGGTATGACATACTCTAAATATGCACCTGTATTAAGTTCCACCATAAATGTGTGCATATATGGACATACAATGTTTGTGTGCACATGCATGAATATGTGTACTGTGATCATGTACCATAAATGTGTGTTTACATTTGTGTGTGCACACATATGAATGCATGCTACATTTGTGCATTATGTATCTGTATATACATGTGCATGTGTGCACATGTATGAGTGTAGGTGAGTATGTGATATGTGTGTGTGTATATATGTACTTCCCTTGCAGTAGGAGCCAGGCACATGTGTCTGCATTTTGCATGTGAGCATGCATGTCCCAAACCTGCGGAATGCTAAGCAGAGATGACCTGTCAGCCACACAGGGAGAAGCAGACGTGAGCTCGTTGCAGGTGCTCACGGGAGGCTGCAGAGAGGCTGCGGGCAGCAGAGCCACTGACCTAAGATGGAGACTTTGCTGAGGAATTCCTCATACATCTTGCGTTTCCTCAGTGTGCTTCCCTGTGAAAGAAAAAAGCAGAACAAGGCAGGTGGGTCACTGATCTCAGTCAGCCTTTCCAAGCTGGCAGACTCCTCTCAGCAGTTAAATGTATCTGAGAGCGTATGTCTCCTATTCCCTGTTCCTCACCTTCTGTGCCTTCTAAAGCAGATTCCGGCACCATCAGAGCTGTTTCCCGGAGTCCAACACTGAGCAAGCCACCACTGCCCACCTCACTCCCCCGCCCCAGTGAATGGGACCATGAGGTTCAAAGGTGGCTGTGGTTATGCTTGCCCTGCTCTTCCTATGTAGACTCTAATGTGTAATGCGCCTGCCTCAGCCGCCTGACTTGCATTATAAATGTGCACCACTAAAACAAAGCCTTGAGGTTTCTGGTAAGTTGTCAGGGCATCCAGCCATCCAGTGGGCCTCCCGGCATCCTCAGGTGTCTACAGCAATGGTGAGGGAGGCTTGTGACCGCTGCCCGGCCATTGACAAGAGGCCATAGATGTCCTGGAGAAATTTGCCCTGCCTCCCATTGCTACAGCTGTGACCCTTTTATTCCTGAGGTCAACACCAAACTCAGGTACAGCAGCCCTGACTAGGAGTCTGCCGAGAAAGACGTACGTTGGAAGATGTCCAGGAAAGGGAGATGGATCAGACATGAGGTACTGATACATGGAGGTCTGCAAAGCAGCATGGCTCTGCCTCATCTAAGAGACTGGCAACCTCAGTCCTACGTGGGGTGACATTTATCCTATAAGCATTCCTTGTGGGGCCTGATGGCAAGCTCTAAGCACCTCAGAAACAAGGTGTAGCAGCCCCAAAGCCACTGGAGCAGAAATGGAGAGGCCAGTGCACTGCAGGCTCAGAGCTGAAGCTCCGGCAGACAAGGCAGAGCCAGACGTGCAGTCCCTCTCTTGACACCACCCACTGACAGGCTGCCCCTGGTCTCTGGCAGCAGGTTTAGCTGGGTATAAAAATGTCCATGTCTCCATCCACTAGGCTCGCAGCGGGTGGCTCTATCATACCCGAAATAATGGTTGCAGCAAGAGCCCCCTCTACATGAGGTGTAGGGATAGCCCATGGACCCAAACTCAGACCATGAGCCAAGGTCAGCCGGTGAAGCTCTGCTGAAGGGAAAGGGCTTTCAGGAGAAGGACTGAACTGAAGGCATGTGGCAGTAAATGCCAGTCCTGGGCAAGCTAGGACAAAAATGTGAGCGCCAGTGAAATGAGGAGGAAGGGCCCTCAAGGTTCCGGGGCACACGGCAGCTTCCACAGGGCCAGGCTAGGTTTCTCCCTAGCACAAGGTCAACCTTCTTGCTTACTTCAAGACGGTCAACACTCCTGGCTCACTGCCTGGGCTCTCAGCATCCAGAACACAGCCCAGGGGATCCACATGGGCATCCCACTCTCAGGAAGAATGTGAAGCCTACCACATGAGCCCCACACCACAGTGGGGTTGAAGATACAGGAATGAGTCTGCCTCCCATATCCTCCTAGGGCTTTGCATAAAGGACAGCCAGGCTGTTTCTGGGGGGACTGATACTTCAATCCAGGGAAACAGGGTACATCTGGATGTACTTTCCACAGCACTAGTCCTGGGCGAGTGAGACTTTCTAAAATCATTTATTATAAGGACTAAGATTCAATAAATATCCCTGTGTATGATGATGGTGGCAATAGTGTTGATATCAGTGAGGAGGATGGTGAGATGGTGATGATGGTGATGATGATGGTGATGGTGGTGAGACAGTGATGATGGTGATGATGATGATGAGATAGTGATGATGGTGACGATGATGGTGGTGATGGTAGTAAGACGTGATGATGGTGAGACAGTGATGATGGTGGTGATGATGGTGAGATAGTGATGATGGTGATGATAATGGTGGTGATGGTGGTGAGACAGTGATGATGGTGATGATGGTGAGACAGTGATGATGGTGATGATGGTGAGATAGTGATGATGATGACGATGATGGTGGTGATGGTAGTAAGACGTGATGATGGTGAGACAGTGATGATGGTGGTGATGATGGTGAGATAGTGATGATGGTGATGATAATGGTGGTGATGGTGGTGAGACAGTGATGATGGTGATGATGGTGAGACAGTGATGATGGTGATGATGGTGAGATAGTGATGATGATGACGGTGGTGAGATGGTGATGATGATGGTGATGATGGTGGTGATGATGGTGATGATGGTGGTGATGATGGTGGTGATGATGATGGTAGTGGTGATGATGGTGGTAATGGTGTGGCTTTGATGTTAATGACGGTGATGGTGGTGGTAGTGATGGTGAGGATGACTGTGATGTTTCTGATGGTGATGATAATGATGGTAATGGTGGTGATGATAGCGATGGGGATGTTGAGGTGGTAGTGACTATATTGACAGTCACAATGGTGGTGATGATAGCGGGGATGGTGGGGGTGATGGTGGTTATTGACATTGATGGTGAGGGCGTCAGTGATAGTGATGTTGGTGATGGTGACAGGCTGTTGGTGTTAACTGACAGTGAAAGTACAAATGGTGGTGTACAGACTTTGGCACTTAAGATGCTGATGCGAATCTTACTGAGTTCCCCAGAGGAAGGTTCATGGCAAGGGCAGCCCATTACTGCCTATGCTCTTGAAACAACCTTGCCGTCTGCAAGCCTCAGGTTCTATCCATGATCTGGCCTCTCTCTCTAATTTGGGCCCCGTGTCTCCCTCTGTGACATCATACCACGGCTCAGATAAAGTTGTTGACATCTGAGCTCAAAAGGTTCTTTGCTTCCTGTCCGGATACAGGAGAACACCAGCCTGAGACAAGCCCCTAATCATCAGAAATGGGGTGGGCAGCTCTGCAGATTGGTACCCAGAGGCACCAGTCCGCTGCACCCAGCCCCTCCCAGGAGCACTCTTCTCTCAGAAGGTGGCAAGAAGCGTAGCTGAGACCTTGCCCTGTGCTCTGAGAGATACTGCTATACCTCTACTAGACTGGAAACAGAGGCACGAGCTCCATTCCTGTCCAATGAGCTGGGGATTGAAATCGCTGTCTTAGATAGAGCTCTGTGAGTAGCTCAGGCTGGCTGCTACCATAAGAGATCTGCCTGCCTCTGCTTCCTGAATGCAGAGAAGAAAGGCATGTGCCAGCCTACCCGGCTTCTTTTCTTCCCTTTGTTGATGTGTACTTTATCTCTATAGCCCACACTAGTCTCACTCACTATTACAGTCCAGGCTGACCTAGAACCTGTGACTCTGTCTCAGCCCCCCGAATGCCAGGCTTACAAGCATGAGCTCTCACAGCATTCCAAACTGCATTCTCCCCACTCTGCATCTTTGCTCCTGTGGGGATAGAAGCTGTGTCCACAAAGCCACTGCCATGAGCTGTACCATTGTAGCCCATCTCCATCCCCACCCTGGATTGGGGGAAATCACACAGCATGCCCAGGCTTGAAGCTGGCACAGAGCAGAGCCAAGGTGGTCCAGTCTGATGTCATCGGCACGTTATCCCCACCCTCCCATGTGCAGGCCGGGGAGCAGCAGCATCTGTGTTCAGCCCCGCAGGAGGAGAGGGCTCACTGCTGTATGGAGAGACATGTGCAGGAGGGCCTGGCTGCGCTGGATACTTCCTGTCTGGGTGCCTGTCAGCTAATGTTAGAGTTGGCTCATTGTTCTCTCTGTGACCCGGTGCACAATGGGACACTCATAGTGTGATTTCCACAGCCAGGTACCTCTTGGAGACACAGGCAGGCACCCACAGTCCAGTTAAAGCATGAGGAGCCAAAAGAGAAATCTATTCCCAAACAATCATGTACCACAGTGGAAAGGGATGCCTGCGACACAGTCATTGGCAGCCACCAGGGCTCTTACCAGCCAGACTTTGCCATTCTGACCTGAGGACCCTAGAAAGCTGGGATGAACAGCCCAGGACAGTCATGCTTGAAGACCAAATACTCAGGTGTCTAAAGAGAAACCAGCCTTACATAACATTTGGGGATGATGAAGGGGAGGGACACGAAGGACACAGAGAAGGGACTGGGCAAAGAACGGGATCAAGTGAGGACAGCACCGTGGGGCTCTGGGGAACACACTGAGGTAGCAGGTGTCATTTCCAAGACTCAGAGGTTGTTAAGAGCAGTAGGTAGCTGTAAGTTACTGTAGGAATACACACAGAGCTTGAAGAGATAATCCGCCAGCATGTACAGCACCCCTTAACCAATGACGAGTCTGGGAGAAGCTGGAGGATGGCTCTGAGCTTGAGCTAGCTGTCAGAAAGCCTGGGCTCACTGGCCTCATGAGCTCTGTCTTTTCATCTGTGCAATGGGAATATTAAAACCTGCCCCAAAGGGTCTCCATGAAGACTGGCACAGGATACAGTGATAGGACCCCAGACCCCCCATCTCCCAACCTTGGGTCTCAACTTTCCCAACAGATTTAGCTCAGAGAAGCACTAATATGCCTGCAAAAATCCAGTCCCAGAAACCCAGAGTTACTCACCGCTAAGCTCTCTACTTTCCAGGAAAAATGCTGTGGTGGCTAATCCTAGTTGTCAATTTGACAGGATCTAGAATCACCTATTAGGAAAAGCTCTGGGCATGTCTGTGAGGGGAATTCCAGACTGGGTTATTGAAGCAAAAACCCACCCTACAAGTGGGAGAACCAATCCCAAACATGGGAGGATCTCCCATTATTCCAAGGGCTGGGGTCCTAGACTGAATACAAAGGAGAACACTGAAACTTCTCTCTCTCTCTCTCTCTCTCTCTCTCTCTCTCTCTCTCTCTCTCTCTCTCTCTCTCTCTCTCTCTCTCTCCTTTCTTCTCCTTCTCTCCTCTTCTCTTTTTTCTCTCCCCTCTTCCTCTCCTCTCCTCTCCACCCCTCTCTTCCTGACTATGGATGCAGTGTCACCAGCTGCCTTATGATCTTGCACAACCCCTTCCTCTCCATGATGGGCTGTCCTTAAAGCTGTGAGCCACAATAAACTTGTCCCTTAAGCTACCTTTGTCAAGTATTTGTCACAGCAAAGAGAAAAATTACTAATCCAAATTGCAACAGAGCTGGGGAGTGCCCAGTAGTGCCAGGAGAACTTCATTAAGTTGCCCTCAGCTACAGACCTTGGTGGTGAGACGGATGGTTCTGCCAGCGGAAGCTGGAACAAGTCTGTTTCCATGACAACAAGTCAGCACATTTGGAAAGCCAGTGTCCAGACTCTGGTGATGCAGAACTGTTGTGTCTGCCTATCTATCAGTGCAAGACGGGGTGGCTGTGGTAGCAGCAGCCTGCTCGGTGACCTGGCCGAAGCCATTTTAATCCCATCCAGCCCTAAAAAGGGCATCTCTTTTGAAAATGTGCAGTTCCCATTGACCACCTAGCAATTAAGCATGCCGGAGGAATGCAGGCAGGCTGTGACCCAGGAACCTCAGAAGCTAATGTTAATGCAGCAGGCAGGATGACACTGAAAATATAAGGGGGCCAAGGGAAGTTGTCACGTAGCAGATGAAGCCAGCTTGTTAGTTCCCAGACTGAGCAGGTACCCCTAAGCCTCTTGGTGACATGAGCATCCCCAGCTTAGCAGGTTTTACAGCATTCAAGATGGCGAACCAAAATGGCTCCAATGGGGCTCGTCCTAGGAACCTGCCTGCAGAGGCTAGCTCAGTCTTCTCCCCAAGTAGCCTGCCTAGTGCAGGGAATCACACTGCACTAGATACCTGCACCATGCCCTGTTATGGTTAGTAGTGATTATCAACTTGACAGAATCCAGAATCGCGTGGAAGGGAGCCTCGAGGAAGGAGGGTCTTAGTTTACGTTGCTCTGTGGGTGTGTCTGGGGGGGGGACTATCGTGATTGGGTTAATGGAGGTGGGGATGCCCACCAGGAATGTGGGCAGCACCATTTATTAGTCCTGGACTGAAGGCCAAGGGGAATGGAATACTGGTATCCGGTGCTCTCTGTTCCTTGGCTATGGATGGGATGTGACCAGTTGCCCCCAGCAACTGCTGCGGTGACCTCCCTATGATGGCGTGGACTCTGAGCCCAGATAAGCCCTTTCTTCCCTAAGATGCTTTTGTCAAGGGTATTTTACCAACGCAATGAAAAAGGAAACCAAGGCAGACCTCAGCCAAGTTCCCTATCAGATTTCAATAGCAGGGACCTTGAAACCCAGAAGGGCAGAACAAGCACTCACCTCCCAGTCCCCGGGCCCCAGCCAGTGGACAGTGACTGCCTGACTTTGGAAGGGATTGGCATTAGGCTGGGTTAGAAGATTGCTGTAGGTCTGCTGAACAAGCAGAGGGCCCACCTTGCTCAGGGTGTCCCAGGTAGGACAAGGAGACCAGGGATGCAAGACCCCACCCTCTTCTGCCACCCAAGGTGTGGAGATCCCCACGCTGTGTACGGTGAACTCCGTCTGTCTTGTGGTTCAGAAGTACTAGAACCAGAGCTGAATCAAGCTCCCAGCACAACCTATCCCAGCCAGAGCACCCGGGCTAAGGGACAAGGAGCTGGACCTGGCTGATATTTCTCCATCACCTGAAGCCTTCCAAGCACATCCCCCACCCCTACCCCCACCCTCACCCTCCACACCACACCATGAGCAAGGGCTCAGAAGAAGTTTCTTAGTCACTAATGTGTATCTAGTTCCTCACTGCCTTGGGGTTTTCATTCTGGGTAGGGGTGGATGGGGTTACCTATTCCCAGGCTCTGTGAACCTTTGTGAATCACTGGGGGACTCTAAGCTCATCTCAGAAACCTCGGAAGCCTCCAGTGTGACTGGTACTACACAGTTTGATTCTGAATATGATTTTATGTGACTTATATTTTGAAACAGGGCCTCGTGCAATCCAGGCTAGCCTAAAGCTTCTATGTAACTTGATGATGACATCGGACTTCTGAACTTCCTGTCTCCAGGCATGCACCACTGTGCCTCCTTTAGACCGTCCATATCCCAGGGCTTCATGCACGTTAGGCCCGCCCCCTACCAACTAAGTCACATCCCAGTCCCTCTATAGAGAATCCCAAGCTCACTAGTTGCAAATGCAGGGAC
The DNA here is from genome assembly GCF_011064425.1 of Rattus rattus. Taxonomy (NCBI): domain Eukaryota; kingdom Metazoa; phylum Chordata; class Mammalia; order Rodentia; family Muridae; genus Rattus; species Rattus rattus. The sequence goes on along the minus strand of NC_046169.1, from coordinate 14,152,551 downwards.
CCCGGTGAGAGAAACAGAGAACCCAAATAAAAGGAAAGAAGCTCATGGACTGCTGGCCTCTGTTGAACCCTCACCCGAGTGCCTATAGATGATGGTACACCCATGGCTCTGCCCAGCACTGGACACTGTATGTCCCTTAGAGAAACACAGCAGCAGGGAGAGACACTTCGGAAACTTCCAAAGGACAAGTCACAGCGTTCCAACTCCAATGTGGAGTCTGAGCTGACCTTGTGGGATGTAGTCAGCTCCCGGAAGACACTGGTGACATCTCGCCTTCTGCATCTCCCACGGTGAGCCCAAGTCAGGTAGGAGCCCTCAGCAGTGTGTGATTTGGACAGATCCAACTCTGCCCAGATGGGGGGGGGATGGGTGGGGACAGGATCCAAATTCCCCACAAGAGCTCTGCGGATTCTGGAGCCCAAATGGCTCTATTCTTAGTGTCTGGGGATCCGAAATTAAACCGAAGGAAAGTGCCAGCTCCCTCTGCGCTTTTGAGAGCATTCCTGAATATAAAGTCCTAACCACAGTCCCACAACCAGCAATGACACAGCACAGACGAGACAGTCGAGAAACAGCTGCTTATGCAACCTCAGGCCAGGTGTACTCAGAGGGTACTGGGACTGTATCCTCTTGCAGAGAGGGAGGATCCCCCAGGACATCCTCCCACTGGGACAGGCAGGCCCCTGCAGATGGAGAACATGTTGGAGACAAAGGACTATAGAGCTATGCTGTCTGCACTGTGTCTCTGTGCCCACAGCAATGCAGGAACCCAGACGTGCTGGGCAAGCCGGGCCCTGGAGACGGCTGCCTCTAAGACAGTGGGTGCTCTACAAGTGTGCCCTACAGAAGGGCTGGCATCACATCAAGACCACAACAGGATGTGCCCTCTGTGCCTGAGTGACTGAGCACCCAGGCTCCAGCCTGAGCTATTCTAGGGAACATTCTGGAATATCTCTCCCCATGGCCACTCCCAGTTCCCCCAATCTACCTCAATCTACCTGAGTCCCAGGTCCCTCTGTGACTCAAGGACTTGCAGGTCAGGGATCATGACATTGGGCTCCAGAAGAAGCTGTGGGTTTTCAGGATGGAGAGCTCCTGACTCTTTGGGACAAAACTCTCATTCTCTTCTCATGATGTTTCCCTTATACAGCTCCCTGTGCTACGAGCAGCAGCCACTCAAGGCCTTTGCACTCTGTCTCTGTGGCCTATAACTACCATAGGTAGCATTTTAGCCTTTGCCCTGATGTTTCCTTGGAGGGACCCTGGCTTTTATTCTCCAAGTAACCTTCTGATCCAAGATGGCAGCACTGGAGATCCAGCTATTACAACCACATTCTACAGTATCTGGAAGGAGAGAAGTGGGGGAAAGCAATGGAGACAGTCCCAGTCATCTTCCTGTTTTAAGGAGCTTCCAAAACCCTTTTTGATACTTTCCACTAAGGTCACAGGCTATGTCTACTGAGGAAACCCATCTTCACCTTAGACCTGGGATTCTGGTGGTGTCAGATCCTCCTCCTGTGCCTCTTCCCCTGACAGAGCCTCCTGGCCAGGGTTCCACTCACCATGAGGATGCGCCTGTAGCTGTCACGGTCGATGCCCCAGAGCTTGAGGTCCGTTTTGGCCTTCACAGTAGCCGCTCTGGGGGTGCCGTAGATGAGGGCCAGCTCCCCGAAGCTTCCCCCCTCACTGATGTTGGTCACCCACTCCCCGTTCACATATACCTTTGGAGAACAGGAGAGAAAGGTCAGTGGGACACATGGCTTGTAATAGCCGCTTCCTCTGTGGGGGAAAACCACAACCATCCCCGGTGGAAAGGACAGGTGCTTTGCAAGGTTCTTGGACCACGTCGTACATACTCCTGTCCTGGAGGTAACCTTAGGCGGATGTGACCAGCTCCTAGGAGCGTCAATCCCACCTCATCTCAGCCTACTCAGAGCCACAACTGGGCAGCACACAACACAGCACACAGCCATCCAAGAACTGGTCAGGACCAGAGGGCAAAGCACAGTGTGTCCCAGCTACCTCCTAGGCTGGTTACCCATCCAGTAAGCATCTCTCAGGCTCTCTGGACCTCAGTTTTTCCAACTGTACCCCTGTTAGTCACTCTCCAACTACACAGAGACAGATCCAGATAAATATTCTCTCTCTTGCCTTTTCCATATACAAAATGCCTCTCCTCTCTGGCCATTCAGTGATCCCTCTGCTTGAGTACCCCTCTTGCCCCACCCCTGTGGGCACACACTGACTGTCCCCCTTCTCCTCTGGGCCTGTGCCACCAAGGCAAGCGCCCAAGTCTTTTGGCTGTCGGCCTAGTTGAGCCCCCTGGCCAGGCACCACTACCAAGCTGCGCCGAGAAAGAGCCAAGACAAGATTCTCTTTCAGGCCGCGTGGACAACGCGCCCTGCACAGTGTGCACACTATGCATGGGCCTTGCGCGGCCCACACCCAGCCAGGGCACAGAATGGGCAGATTGTTCATTCTCAGCGCCATTATGCAGCTCGGTTACTATAAATTGACACAATGCATGCTTTATCCTATCCCGCAGCGTCTCAATGAGCATACAGAACCGTTCCCACTGCTACAACGGGTGCGTATCCAGAGAATGGATTGTGATGAATCATGGAAGCGATTCTTATTGAAATCAATGTCTCATTATCCGGTGATAACTGAGGCACAGAGATTTCTGTCTGAAAGAGAACGCCTCGCAGGTGATGGTCCTAACGCCATGATGAAGTGAGCGAGACATGGAAGGGGACTGGCTAGCCACCAAGACAGGAGGGGGATACGGAGGACAATAGTTCCCAAAGACAGAGCTCAGGGACCAGATGGGTGTGTGCACTCTTCCTACCTGGTCTGGTGGGTTCCCTAAACCCTAAAGGGATATGGGGTACAGGGAGGGGAAGAGAAGGGCACAGATTGCCCTTAAAAACCTGCAAAGAGACTAGGCATGGTGTCATGCACCTGTCACCCCAGGCTGAGTCAGGAGAATGACAGGTTCCAGGCTAGTCTGGGCTATAGAGTGATGTCCTGTCTCAAAAAACCTAGAGCCAAAAAGATCCATGAAGAATCTGGAAGCAATGCCTACCAAATGCTGTGGGGAATGTAGTGGTTTCGGACTTTAGATGTGAGTACACAGACCCCATAGCAAACCCCTAAGACCTCATTTCATTCCCGCAGCCCAGAGAGGGTAGAGCACAGCCTCCCCTCCTGACCTCCACCTTGCCTGCACTTGCGCAGAAACCTATGCACAGTTAACTTGCAGGTTGGAAACCCCACTAATCTGGACATGTAACTCAGTGAGTATGCCTATCCTTCCCCTCAGTGTCACCTTCAGTCTGTCACTCTGCCCCGGGGGCTCATCCAGCCTAGATGGGTTGTCATACCCAGTTGATGCTGCCAGCATCGTTGTTTTTGTGGTACTAGGAACTGAAGGTAAGGCCTTGCACCTCAGCCCCTCCCTGGAGGATTCTAGGCAGGGGCTCTACCACTGAGCCATACCCCCAGCCCCTCACTGGGGGATTCTAGGCAGGGGCTCTACCACTGAGCCACGCCCCAGCCCCTCACTGGGGGATTCTAGGCAGGGGCTCTACTACGGAGCCACGCCCCCAGCCTCTCACTGGGGGATTCTAGGCAGGGGCTCTACCACTGAGCCACACCCCCATCTTCTCTCTGAAGTATTCTAAACAAATGCCTACCACTGAACTGTATCCCCAACCTCTCCCCACTTTGAGACAGAGTTTCTTTCCCTCTGTAGTCTGTCTATGCTGTCTCCTAATTTGGTAAAATGTTCCCATTGCAGCCTCCAGAGACCTGGGATTCCAGGCATGCACTACCACCCAGGCATCTGGAACATTATTGAGTTGACTGTGACTTGTTTGTTTCATGACAAAGCTCTGAGGTAACATCTGTTGCATCACAGGCATACCTGTTGTCTCAGCAGAAGTGTGACTGAAAGCATAGCCCCAGAGGTCACTCTGTTCCCACCACACTTCTGGCCCCGTGTGTCATCTCGGGCGGAGTCATAAGTACAGATGCTTTTGGGGTTGGGAGAGGTGTGTAGGACACTTGAGTCCCTGCTGGTGAGCCGCCAATGGGCTAAGTGTCCTTACAGCATGGGGATCGAGAAAGTCCCCCAGTAGCTACCCCAAGTGTGTGTGGGGGGACTTAAAGCTCTCCCCCACCCAGAGCACTGAGCCTTTGGGGACACAATACCTCTGTGGCAGTAATACTTCCGCAACTTCACACACCACAGGAAGAGTGAGTATGGCTGCCCTGGGACATGACCAAGGGAAGAGGGACCCTGTGCAGTGACTACCCTCCCTGAGCCCAGAGCCTCAAGCCTAGGGGATCTCCCACAGTGTCAGAGGAAACCATTGTGTCCTCCAAGGCCACCCGGAGGACAAAGGGCCATCCTTCTGTGCACACTGGCCTCTGTCACAGCTCCCCCACCCAGCTGGTACGCAAAGGGGCTACTCTTGTTTGGTTCCATTTTTTTTGTTTTTTTCTTCCTTTAGGAGAAAAATGGTGGGAGGCCCCACTGAGTCATATTATGCCACACTAGGGACCAAGGGTCGTCCAGCTGAGCCCAGCATCTTCTACCCTGCCCTGCCTGCCTTCCTCCTTCCTGCCTGTCCCTGCTGAGCCTTGGTTCAGTGAGTGACTCAGGCACCTTCTCACCTCTAGGGACTCTGCAGTAGATGACAGATTCCCAACTGCAGAGGATCCTCCAAACAGCAGAGGCACAGGCCACAGGCAAATACAGAGACAGACTGGTATGACGATCCATGCCTATGATCTTAGCCCCTGAAAAACTGAGTCTGGTGGATCGGGCTAGCCTAGGCTACAGAACAGGATTGTACGAAAAAGAAAAACCAAGGCTGAGATGGCTCAGATGATAAAGTGTTGGCCTTGAGCAATAATATGTGAATTTGAACCCCAAAATCCCTGTGAAACCTCTGGGCATAGTGACCAGGGTCTGTAACCCTCATGCCAGGGCCCTGGAGTACAGATGGGCCAATCTTTGGGGCTCACTGGTTGACTATTCTACATGGATCAGTGAGTTCCAGGCAAGAAAGAGACTCTGTATTAACAAAGCAAGTGGACCGACAGGATGACTCAGTGGATAGGCACTTGCCACACAGGCCTGACGACTCAATGGGTTTGATCCCTGGATTCATGCAAAGGTGAAAGGACAGAATTGACTCTAAAAATCTGTCCTCTCATCTCCATATATGTGTGATATCAGAAGCACCCCCCCATCACTCACTCATACGCACGCACACACTCATTCGCTCGCACGCACGTAGCCCCATACGATAAATAGAAGTGAACTTATAAAACAAAGTGGATGGTACTTGAGGAATGATGCCTGAGGTTGACCCTTAGCTTCCACGTGCATGTGCACACATGTGGACACACTGGAATTGCACACATGTGTATGGACATAGACACTAGGAAAAAGAAGAAAAAAATTTTTAAAAAATCTGAATTTAGACTCCTATGGTGGCCTGGCCTCTGCATAGAGGACCGGAGGTAGCCAGAGGTGGTTAGGTGGCAGAAGGTCCCCAGTACGGTAAAATCCTGGCAGAGTCTCCAGAGATCATTGGATTTCTAGAGCACCAAGACTCTAGGACCAGTGAACATCACCCTCCTGACACAGATGAACCAAGGTTGCCAGGAGCCCAGAGGTGCCCTGGACAGGGCACCTAGGGCACAGCCGATTCTGCCACCCTTCTCAAGCACTTCAGTCAAGAGCTGGGCCTGGGACACACAAATGCCACCCTTGACCTATGCTCCCAGAGCACTCCTGGTTAGTCATCGGGCCAGTGAGGTTCCCTTTTGTCCATCCTGGGTGTGGCCCTCTCAGTCTTCCCTACCTCACATGCATTTCCAGATCCCCAGAAAGCAGGTCAGGTCAAGACTGTGCCCCAATATGAATCCCATAATTTCTCCAAAAAGAAAATGGAGTCCCAAGAGGTCTGCATGAGCCCAGCAATTCAAGAGATGCTGGAACCCTCAGCCTGTGTAACTCAGCCCCACTAGAACAGCACAGCATTTGGGGGTACCTCAGGGTCAAACACCTTCAATTGCAGGCATGTGCACTGTCAGGCTATATTCAATACCCTGTGACCTCAAGTGGGGCCACTGAGGACCTCGGAGACCATGTGCTGTGTGGGTAAAATATGCTGGGGAGGCTCCAAGACCTTCAGAAAAATGGCACTCACAGCTCTGCCTTCAACAAATGGCTGACTGGAACATACCAGCACTTTGGAAAGCACATCTCCAGGAGACATTCACACATCCCTGTTCACTGAAGGGTAGCTTGCAAGAGCCCAGAAGGACGAGCATGAGGAAAATGTGCCACATGCCCCCAGTGGAATATTACTCAGCCTTAGACAGGACATTCTGACACCTGCTGTAGCGTGAGTGGGTGGATCTGGAGGCCGTTTTACTCAGTGACCAGCAGCCATAGGACAGATGCTGTGTAAAGTCAACATGAGACACCCCAGAAGAGTCAGATTATTTTTAGATCAAGAATCTGTGAATTCGAGGCCCAGAGGTTTCACATGAAGGCCAAGGTCTGTAGCCCCCACTCTGGGACCTAGGGAGTATAGATGGGCAAATCTTTAGGGGTCATTGTTGGCTATCCCACATGAGTCAGTGGGTTCCAGGCTAGAAAGAGACTCTTTTAATTTCATGTGCATGGGTGTTTTTGCCCGCACGTGTGTCTGTGCAGGTGGAAGAAGGGGTCAGATCCCCTGGAACAGGATTTGTAAATTCAGCTGAATGCTAGGAATCAAACCCAGGTCCTCTGGAAGATATCCCGTGCTCTTTAACCACTGAGCCATCTCTCCACCCCAGGAGTCAGACTTGTAGGGATAGGAAGTAGGAAGAGGGGAGTCAGGGGCTGGGGTGGGGCTGTGGAGTGACTCGGCAGTGCAGACAGGAGGAGGGTTGGGAAGACGGGTCAGTGGGTAATGGCTCACTGTGGAAATGTGAGGACTCGAGTTCAGCTGGCCGAAGCCATGTTTTTAAAGGTCTGTCTGCCTGCCTGTCTGCCTGTCTGCCTGCCTGCCTGTCTGCCTGCCTGCCTGTCTGCCTGCCTGCCTGTCTGCCTGCCTGCCTGTCTGTCTGCCTGCCTGCCTATCTGCCTCTCTCTCTCTCTCTCTCTCTCTCTCTCTCTCTCTCTCTCTCTCTCTCTCTCCTCTCTCTCTCTCTCTCTCTCTCTCTCTCTCTCTCTCTCTCTCACACACACACACACACACACACACACACACACAAATAAAACAAAACAAAACAACAAAATAAAACAACGACAAAAAAAGACCCCAGGTGGACGGTGACTAATAAAGACACCGGAGGTTCAGCGCTGCCATCCAAGGGCATGTGTTCTCCTCCACCCCTCCCCCACACTCACAGAGGAAAAAGTTCTGGGGACCGGTGACGGTGACAGCTGCAACTGTTGATACCATAGTTAATCTCATGCTTCAAGCGCTTTAACAATTTAAACGGATGTGCTCACCTAGAAACTCTGGCAAACTGAACAGTCCCCAACCCAACAGCCAGACAAGATAGAGAAGCCCAGCTCCCGGGTGCACGCAGTGCTGCCAGGGAGGGAAACACCTCTGAGGCAGGATGAGCACCTCTGAGGCAGGACCAGCTTCTTCTGAAACAGGAGGAATCCAGCCGACCCCCCAGACCCCATTCCCAACCTTGTATGCCTGCAATTGGGTGTCCTGTTCAGCAGAAATGCTGTATCCCAGGAATAAAAATAAATTTGGAAAATACTTTCCTACTAGAAAACTGAATTCTAGTTCTTGGCAAACATATACCCACGGCCTAGCGTTTACAAAGTCTCTGTGGAAAGCTGGGATTTTTTTAACTAAGACGGAACTTTGGGCCTTTGGGCCTCCTCCTGCTGGTGAGTGAACTGTATTCCTCCTGGAAGGGTGCTCCGGAAAACCTAGTAGGCTGGCCTGTCTGGAGGGAGGGGTGCAGACCCTGCCTGGAAAGGTAAAGCTAGTAATAGTCCAAGCTTGCAGAGAGTAAGCGCAGGAATTATAATAATATAGGCCCGTAACTCAGCCGAGACTGACACGCTTCTCCCCAGCCCCAGCTGCTTTCTGCTTTAAATGGGCCTTCCTTCAGGGCCCCCCATGTGTTTACCCTGCATCTCCCACACCACAGTCCAGATTCTTCTGGGCCCATCCCTGTGGGTGCTCCCTGCCGCCCACCATTACCACTGGAAAGTCTGAGACGCGGATGGAGGGGTCAGGGACTTTTTCATCGTGCTGTAGGGAGGCGAGGCCGGACGCGCCCACTCGTGGGTCCAGTCTTTGCACCACCCGCAGCCTCTGCATCTTAAACTCGAGGCTTTAGCCAGGAAGCGGCATCCACCCACGATGCCCAGACATCCTGGTTTGGCCAGCCGGCATCCAGCAAGGGCCTCTAAGCCGCCTTTGAACCTGAACCTCCCAGCTGGGGAGGGAGGTGGGGTTAGATCTGTCGAGACAATATATTTGAGGAACCGTTTTTTTGTGTGTGTGTGTGAAGGTGAGCTCACTTTTTCCTTTACAAAATTGCCTCCACATGTCCCCAGGTTGGTGGGTGGCCAGCTAGTGCTCTGACCATCATTACAAGACGGTGAGGCCAACCAGAGGCTGGGGAAACCTCAAGCCAGGGCTCCCACCGTGGCCCCTTATTGTCTCATTGGAGCTTGGAAGGTATCTGTCGGGGAGGCTTGCTCTGAAAAGGTGTGGAGGTGTGTGGGATCCTGCCAGTCCTATCCGCCCCTCTCCACATTCGAGGGGGTCACGGATCTATATCTGGGGCCAGTATCATCAGTTAATATGACTTTCACTTTTGTAGGATTCTGGGGGCTGTGAGGTAAAGGCTGGCCTCTGGAAGCTGACGGAATAGCACAGGCTTAAACGGAGTGCACCGTGACATCCAGGGAAGTGACTCCCTGCTCCTTAGTCATAGCTGGGGTCTTCCACAGCAAGTGGTTCAGGGGCCTCCGGGGACAACCACAGACTTAGCAAGCCAGGGACACAAGATGGCCACATGCCCTCAGATACACTGGAGCTAACCTGAGGAGGGAGGTAGCTACTGCAATTGGGGTAGATGATGGGTGTGGGTATGGAGGGCTTCCTTGAGGATGAAAGGCTGCCTAGAACAGGCAGGAGGTGGGCCTGCCAGTATATAATAGGAAGGCTGCTCTGTGGGAGAATCCCTGTGCAGCCCTCTGGCCGCTATGTACTCCATGCTCACTCCTCTGGGACAAAGCCCACCACAGCTAAGGCAGCCCAGGGTGGAAAGGACCAGAGAGAGCCTCCTCGCACAGTCTGCACAAGGTTCTGATTCACCTACAGCCTTCCTGGACATTCAGGGACTCCATAACCTTGAGGACAGCCAGCACTTTTCTTATGTCCACTTATTTGGGGACGTCCGTCAAAGAATGGGTGACCCACAATCCCCCTGGGGTCTCCCCAACCTTGTTATGAGATGGAACTGAAAGATTCTAGGTGACTTTGGCGAGCACAAAGGAGGCCACATTTAGACTTGGATACCTGGCTCAGGAGAGTGTTTGCTTAGCATTCATGAAGCCTGGGGAGGGGTCCCCCACCCCCGGCACCACGTAAATCAGATATGGCCACACAGCTCTGTAATCCCAGCACTCAGGAGATGGAGGCAAGAGGATAAATTCAAGGATATCCTGAAGAGTGTGGGTTCAGGCTGGAAAAAAAGGGAGAAAATGGAGGAGGAGGAGGAGGAGGAGGAGGAGAAGGAGGGAAGGAGAGGGCAGCCTCATGTTCCAAAGAAAGGAGGGGCCTAGATCCGAAGCCACACAGGCTCCAAAGCCACACAGGCTCCCAGGGGGTGGGGGGTTGGAGGTGGGGTCTTCTGCTGTCACTAAGGTCAGCATTTATCAGTGCTCCACTGCAGACAGAGGAACAGGGCCTGGAGGGTATTGAAGAATGAATAAGAGTTTGGAAGGCAGAGCAAAAGCTAAGAGTAGAGAAGTCAGGGGGAAAGCCAAGGCCCTGAGGTGGGAGCCGCTGTTTACTAATTTCCTGTTAATTGTCATCCATCCCATGAAGTCACCACACCGACCCCGGGGCAGGTCCACTGGTGAATATTTCTAGGGTTACTATGGTAGCAGGCAATGCCCCCAGAGAGCAAGAGCTAACACTTGCTGTGGAAGGAGACAGAGCAGTGGGTGGTAGCCTTAGGGCCAGGAGTGGGCAATAACCTGGGGTCAGGGCTTGGGAGAGGAGCTATGGGTGCAAACTATGGGGGAGGGGGGTTGATAGAGTGCTTGCCTGGCATGCAGGAAATCCCAGATTCCACCCTCAGCATCATATAAAACAATGCTTGTCATCTCAGGTCGCAGGAGGATTGAAAGGTAAGGATCATCCTTGGCTACGTAAGTTTAGGCCAGCCTGAGCTACATGAGACCCTCGTTTATTTATTTGTTTGTTTATTTACTTATGTATTTATTTATTTAACTTTATTTTAGGATTTCTCTGTGTAGGCCTGACTGGAACTCACTCTGTAGACCAGACTGACCTTGAACTCAGAGATCTTGCCTGCCTTTGCCTCCCCATGGGGTTTATAGATGCAAACCCCATCTTTTTTTTTTTTTTTTCTTTTTTTCGGAGCTGGGGACCGAACCCAGGGCCTTGCGCTTGCTAGGCAAGTACTCTACCACTGAGCTAAATCCCCAACCCGCAAACCCCATCTTTAAAAACAAATATCAAACAACAAAAACCCAAAAGAACGATTAAACTGAAAATTAGAAATGAGTCCTAGCAATCTCAACCCATCAAAGCAACTTTGAACAGAGACAGGGTTCTTGGGACCCACTTAGACAAGTTGCTAGGGCTGGAGAGATGGCTCAGTGGTTAAGAGCACCGACTGCTCTTCCTGAGGTCCTGAGTTCAAATCCCAGCAACCACATGGTGGCTCACAACCATCTGTAATGAGATCTGATGCCCTCTTCTGGTGTGTCTGAATGCAGCTACAGTGTACTCATATACAATAAAATAAAATCTTAAAAAAATAAAATAAAATAAAAAATAGACAAGCTGCTAGGGGCCAAGGCCTCCTCCGCTCCCTACCAAACCTGGCCTGGGGTAGGCCAGGAACCAAGCTGCTTTCTGAGCTGGGTTTTTCATGGATGTTTGTTTTATTTGACCTAACACATGGTCACAGCAGAGCCTAACTAACATCAGAAGCACTTTTTAATCGTCTGCCTCACACTTCCTCTGAGTGAGTAGCCCAAGGGATCACTACCTCCCAACTCAGTTTCCTTGTTTGGGGAGATAGGATGCCCTCCCTCCCCTGAGACCCAGACCAGGGGTTGAGCTGTCAGATTCACCAGGTCAACTTCGCGTGTGTGCCCCACTCGGGACGCCGGGGTGACTCACTTCCTATGTGGTGGCTCCGGAAGCAGGTGGGCCAGTGTGGTTCCCAGAAATGCATTGTGGGACAAAGTTGGACTGCTGGGGAAATCAGAAAAGGATTTTCCCAGAAATAGCCGGCTGGACATAGGCTCAGGAGCAGAGGCCAGGCCCAAAATAGCTCGCCTAACCCCGGGGCACCAGGCAGGGTGTGGCCTGGACACCTCCGAGGTGAGGAGGGCACAGCAAGTCCCCCGGGGCAGGTGGGGCACAAACTATGGCTAATTAGAAGCTGAGGCTAAGCTGAGCCGCAGCCCAGCAACAACCCTGGGGCTAGCTTAGGAATTGACCCGCAATGCTAAGGGCCCTGAAATGTTCTGGGGCTACACTGTCCATGTCCTCTGTTCTGTCTGGGGACAGACCTTAAAGAAATGGATGACAGAAATAGCTCCCAAATAAGCAGGGCAGGGCATGTGGTACACCTGCCGACACCCACCCTGAAGAGCTGACACAGAGTATGACACTAAAGGGAGAAGCAGAGGAAGTGAGGGGACACCCATCAGGACGATACCAGCCCAGGCCCAGTGGCAGCCCAACAGCAGGTCAGACTCCCAGAGGCAAGAGGAGGCCCCAGACTGATTCAGAGAGAGACCACGAGTGTCATCCCACTGCTTGGGAGGATGATGTAAGAAAACTACCATGAGCTTGAAGGTAGCCTGGGCTACGAAGTGAGAGACAAAGCCATAGGGGATTTGGATAGGAAGCAAAACCCTCAGCTAGGGAAACATGTTTTGACAGTGAGAGCCAGACATAGGGACATTAGTGCCATTCAAGTCAGAGGACACTGGGGGCTTGGCCAGGGGTAGTCATGGAGCCGAAAGCACCAGGTGGGGTCTCTAGAGAGGATACTTCGAACATTATAGTGATTGACAGAGTGGGGGTGGGAAGGGGATGCTCTATAAACATGTGAGTCTTCTGTCCTGAAGGTCTCTTGCTGAAGCTTGGGTGCATGCTGGCACAAAAGCTGGCCGTCACCCCATGTCACATCAGTACCTCTAGGGTCTACAAACATGGAAGCTACTGCCCATGTGGCAATCACGAACACCCACTGTAAGTCTGCAGCGTTTGCAGGCGGGACCTAGCCGAAGAGAACACCGTAGGCTGCTTTCCACGCAGAACCCCTGAGAAAGCAACAAAGAACCCCACTGGGCCTGCACCTGCCTGACACAGCTCTCCTTCCAAACTGGGCTTTCATAGTCTTATGCTATCATTTAGACAAAATGTTCTTGAATAAAACAATTGAAATAAGACTGGGGGCTCCGTGTGGCTCAGCATTAAAGTTCCTGCCTAGAATCCCCAGTGAGGGGCTGGGGTGTGGCTCAGTGGTAGAGCCCCTGCCTAGAATCCCCCAGTGAGGGGCTGGGGGCATGGCTCAGTGGTAGAGCCCCTGCCTAGAATCCCCCAGTGAGGGGCTGGTGTTTACGTGAGGGAACACCCACCTAAGTGCTAAAAGCCCTGAGTTCCATCCCTAGTCCCATAAACAAACAAACAAAAAGACTTTAGGAATCTATTCAGAAAGAAATGTTGTCAGTTTGCATTCGTGAGACCTGGTGCTAAGCTGTGTAAAGTCTTCAAGCCAAGCATGCAGAGAGGACCTGTTGTTCAAAAACCATGATGGGGAGACACTCACGTCTACTTCTCCTTGGTCAATCACGTAGAAATTATCTCCTTCGTTCCCTACAACAAAACAAAGAGACCGCAGATGTAAAATGTGAAACGAAATGGGTTAGAGAGTCTTGGTTATCTGGCAAAGGACCCTTGTAACTATGTGTGCCGAGTATACCTGCCCTAGGTGCCAGTTCCGGGGCATGGAGCACCGCAGCCATTCTCATGCTGGAAGTGAATCCAGAGTCTCTGGCACACAAGGCAAAGGCTCTATCTACATAGGGGCCGTACGCTCAGCACCCTCTTCGCTCATTAAGTTCTTCCAGTTGGTCTTGAACTCAAAATCCACCTCCCCGCTGCTTCTTGGATGGCTGGGATAACAGATTAATGTTACCTCTTGTGCTGTGTTTCATTAGTTTCTTTTCTCTCCTCTCCTCCTCCTCTCCCTGCCTGCCTTCCCCTTCTCCCGTTTGTTCTGAGGCAGGGAGGGTCTCTCCCTATGTAGGCTAGGTGGCCATGGCTGGGTTGGGACTCACTGTGTAGGCTAGGCTGGCCTCAAACTCACGAAAGTTTCCCTAATATCTCTTTCTCTCTCTCCCTCTCTCCCTCTCTCCCTTTCTCCCTCTCTCCCTCTCACCCCCCCTCTCTCTCCCTCTTCCTCCTCTCTCTCTCCCTCCTCCTCCTCTCTCCCTCTCTCTCTCCCCTCCTCCCCTCTCTCCCTCTCTCCATCTCTCCCTCTCCCCTCTCTCTCTCTCTCTCTCTCTCTCTCTCTCTCTCTCCCCCCTCCTCCTCCTCTCCCCTCCTCCCCCCTCCCTCTCTCTCTCCCTCCTCCCCCTCTCTACCTCTCTCCCTCTCTCTCTCTCTCTCTCTCTCTCTCTCTCTCTCTCTCTCTCTCCCCTCTCCTCTCCCTCCCCCTCCCTCCTCTCCTCTCCCTCCTTCCCACCCCCTCTCGGTGAAGAGTCTCACACTCTAGCCCAGACCGGCCTTGAACTCAAGACAATCCACCTGTCTCAGCCTCTCGAGTACCCATCACCCCTGGCAGTTTCTTAGGTGGGTCAGGACCGATGACAAGCATCTGGATGGAGTTGGGAACATACCTTGCTGTATGACTGTTTCCCCATCGATGTGGGTGACAGGAAACATGGCATCGAATATGTCGCTAAAAGACAAACACAGAGAAGAGCTGTCTGTAGCAGACGCCAGTCCAAGTAAACCTGCTTCCCACAACATATACCCAGTCCCGTCCATTCGCAACCTCTTAGCCTCTCAGGATTCAGTCTGCAGGCCTTGGGGAAAAGAGCCCCTCCAAGTTAAAAGAGGAACTGAGGCCTTCGCCAGCCGTGCCGTGAAGAGCCACATGGGCACTCTGTACACAGACAACAGGCACATCCTGCTTGTTTGGCTTTCTTGTCTGTTTGTTTTGCTTTCTCGGGACAGTGGGTCACGTAGCCCAGCTGGCCTCAAACCGTGTAGCTGAGAATGACCTTAACTTCTGACCCTCCTGCCTCCACCTCTCCAGTGCTGAGATTATAGCCACTGCCCTGGCTTTATGGGGTGCAAGAGATTCAACCCAGGGCTTGCTGAATCCTAAGCTAGCACTCTATCAGTTGAGTCACATCCCCAGGCCCTGCCTGGCTTCTTACAAGAAAGGAATGACTTTAATGGGCACTGTTTTTACAATCCGGTTGGGAGAATAAGTCACAGTCGGTTATGAGCACTTCTCATGCCAATAAACACAATTTGTTTGGGACGTGGCCATCAAACCTGATTATGTGGATTTTTCTGGCTTCTCCCCTCCCTCTTTTTTCCCCTTCTGAAGGAAAATATTTACAGTCATAGGAGTGTTCATAGTTCTCTCCCCAGCAGGACGGGGGATGTAGCTTAATGGTAGAGCACTTGCCTAACATGTGAGAAGCCCTAGGTTTAATTCCCAAGTAGTCCAAAAATGTAAAGAAGTGAGACATCAGTCAGCACCCAGATTTGCAGGACAGAGGTGGGCTAGGATATGTGGACCCCCCAAAGCTCCCAAAGCTGGGGAACCCAAAGTGGTCTCTATGCCAACCCTCAGGCCTGGTGGCTTCATCTTCTAAATGTAGGTGTGAAATAGGCTGTTGGACAGAAGCCAAGGGGAGTGAGGAGGGCTGGCCTATTAGAGTCACCAGAAATAGTAGGGACATGCGACATGGCCACATTTGTCCCAGATGTGCCATCTCACCAGCACACTCATTAGAACACAGTCCGAAATGCCCATCCATTCTCCTGAAATGTAGCAGCCACCATCAGAGACCTACCTGTCTCTGGGGCTCCTGGCTCCCCAGGACAGGAGGCTGTGATGCTGGAGGTTAAGGTCCAAGTATAGAACCCCCAGTCAGGGGGTGTTCGTGCCTGGAAACATGGGGCGCTTGCCTGTCTGCCCTGAATGCTTAAAACGGGAGTGGACAGAGATTGACAAATCAGGCAAGCCTCCGAAGAACTCAAGGGCCCTCTCTCTGGCTGGAGAATACACAAAGCTATCTGGGAAGAAAACACAAAATACAAAAAATCCAGACTGTTCTGTGCTCTGGGTCCAGCATTCAGAGAATATGAATAATTCTTTACAAGACCTGGGAGATCAGCCTGGTCAACATCCCATCACGGAGAAAGGAAAAACACTAGGCCACGCCCCTTGCTGAGGATTCTCAGTTAATGGTTGCTGGGGGAGGGGCTGATGAGGCCCCAACCCCTTCCTGAGGATTGATACAGTGTATAGTTACTGGGAGAGGCTCGTGAGGCCCCACCCCTCCCCGAGGCTTTACAGATAGTTACTGGTTGATAGGAGAAGATTGTCATCGGTGGTTTAGCCACTGGTAAGTTGCCCATGCTCCTGTGGATGAGCCCTCAGCCATGCTCCCGTAAGGATAGGGTTCTATGACACGAATCAGTCACCAAAGTCATAAAAGACAACCGAAATAGAAAAGGGACTAGTCGGCAAAAGAAAAGCTGTCGTGGAGGGGGGACCTGAAAAGGTGAGGGGAGGTAAAGAAGACCCATCCTCTCTCTATTCGAACGGGCTTCTCAGAGCTCTAATGTCCTGGTTCTTAGTTTTCTGTGCTCGCTGGGAGGAAGGCAGTCACATGGGGGAGGTGTGGGCAGGTCTCGGGCCAGCTCTGGATGGCCGTCTTCTGACAAGGGTATTTCTTGGCCGTACTATCTCTAGCATCTGCAGGAACTATCCCAGCCTGGCTGCATCTCCTCAAAACCACAGAACAAGGGTCTGAGAAAGAGCAGGTCTTTAAGAAATGACCTTTTTGTTCCTTCCTCCCATGCTAAAATAATAACCCTCAGCTCTCATAATGGTGGTGATGTGTGTGTGTGTGTGTGTGTGTGTGTGTGTATGTGTGTGTGTGCACGCATGCTCGAGCATGCATGTGTCTGTGAGTACATGTGGAGGCAAAGGGTGATAGTCTATTTCTAAGTCACTTTCTGATATGTGTAAATGTATGTGGTGTGATGTGTACAGTATAGACACATGTATGTGTGGGTCTGCACACAGGTACCTTTGCACATATGTGGAGACCAGGGGATAGACGGTGTCCTGCTCTCTCCCTCTGCCTTACACCTGTGTCTGCCACCATAGCACTGAGGTTATAGGCATGTGTGCAGTCACGCCGAGCTTGTTCTGAGGATGCCAGGGATTCGAACTCAGATCTTCCTGTTGACCCAGCAAGGAGTCTTACCCACAGAGCCTCACTCCACCTTGGTTTTTGAGACTAGATCTCTCTCTCACTGAACCTAGATCCTGGCCAGTAAGCTCCAAATATCTTCCTGTCTCTGCCTCTCTGGGGCTGAGATTACAAGGACATGGTACTGCCCTTGGGTTTGGGAGTTAGGGCTCAGGTCCCCACACTTGTCCAACAAGCATGTTCCCCACTGAGCCATCTCTCCAAGGGGTGTGTGTGTGTGTGTGTGTGTGTGTGTGTGTGTGTGTGTGTGTGTGTGTGTGTAAGAAATGAAACAGATCCTGTGTACTTCTCGCCTGCCCACCCTGTGCCACCCCCTGGCTTCAGACACTCTTTTCAGAGATGCTATTGGGTCTGGAAGATGCAGGTCCACCTTCCTGATCCTAAGAGACTGATGTGCTGCCCTGGGTTGTCACTCCCTGCCTGAGCATTCCCACAGGAGGCCTGCGACTGTCTTGTGCATCTCTGTTCTCTCTCTTATCTAGGTGAAAATGCACCAATCTGGCAACTTTCTTTGGCCTTATT
Organism: Rattus rattus; assembly: GCF_011064425.1. Classification (NCBI taxonomy): domain Eukaryota; kingdom Metazoa; phylum Chordata; class Mammalia; order Rodentia; family Muridae; genus Rattus; species Rattus rattus. The sequence goes on along the minus strand of NC_046169.1, from coordinate 14,135,240 downwards.
CTGTAGCCCAGGCTAGCCCTGAACTCATAATGCTCCTCCCACCTCAGCCTTCTAGAGCTGGGCTTACAGGCGTGAGCAAGCTGGGGCAGCTTCTGGTGACTTTGTTTGTGGTCCTAGCCTCCTTTCATTCATCCCTCCCTACCCTGAGGACTTTCCAGATATTCCCATGTTTATGCAATTACAGAGTGGGCCACAGTGAACATTCCAGAGCTCCCCAGATGAGGGCAGATAAATACGATCGCATCTCCCTACTGTATGGGCTTGCTTCCACATGCACTTTTGCCTGGCTTGGCCAAGGTGAGAGCGACTGAAAATGTTTTCTGGGCAAACAGTCCCCAAACTGAGGGGTCTGGCTCTCAATGTCAGTCACAGATGTTTGCACTCACCAAAGTAGGCTTACTGGGCACAGCCTTCTGTGGGACATTATTGAAGGGCCCCACATATATCTGCAAGCACAACAGTGCCCCCCCCCCGGCTTAGCTGCACGGCCATCACAGAAACAAACTGGGGACATGGAGTCACCAAAAATGCCACCTGAGGAGCCAGGCTGGGTCTCACTTACCACAGAGGCTTAGAAGGCAGGTTTCCTTCTGAGAAACCTGACACCCCTTGAGAAGATTCAACAAGCCCAGGTCCTGGGCTCTACCCACTCCTCCGGCCTCCTTCCAACTCCAGACAAACCTAATCCCTCCCCCTCCCTCTCTTAGCACTTAATGGCATAAAAAGGCACTGGACTCCTCAGCCTCTAAGAAGAAAAACGGTTTTCCACACTGATCCGGAAGTCACCTCCAGAGGGTTCAACTGAAGCCACAGGCAGAAATCATAAACAGCCTCCCATTTGGAAACCTGATCAATCCACCCTCTCTTTCCACAATGCTGGCCGCTCACAATGCAGCAGTGGCTGGGATGGGCTCCGGGGTGGCCACTGGTCAAGCGGACAGGGAAGACAAGCCCATGAGATCACCACCAAAGGCACTGAGAGCCTGGCACTGCCCTGAGCCTTTTTGGCCACCTGTCCTCACAGAGTTGGGAGTGGTAATGAACTCTGCTTCCACTTGGGTAAGCTGGCGGCTCTCCCCTGGCCTCCCCTGTGGCCAAGAGCACAAACCTTTTGAGAGCCTTTACTTAGGCCATTGGTCCTCACCAATGTCTTTTCCTCCTCCAGCACCTCAGCTCTGGTGCTTTCTCAGTCTACGTGGACAAAGGGATGGAGAGGATGGACTGACAAATAGGGACAGGCCAGGTTGGAGGGGGGGATGAATGGATGGAAGGCCAATTGAATGAAAGTGTGGGTAGACGAGTAGATGGGCGAAGGGATGAAAGAATGAATGGATGGATGAGTGGATGGGTGTGTGGACAGGTGATGGAAGAAAGAGTGAATAGACAGACATACAGATAAATGAACATGTGAGTGGATGAGTGAATGGATAGGGGGGTGAGCAGATGGATGGGTTCAGGTTCATGGATAGATGGGGTGGGCATGGTGCAGCCTTTCTCGATATACACACAGAAAAGGAAAAGCTGTGGTACTGCTTGCCTTGGGCCCGTTATCTCCACATTAGGAAGCCCTGTGATTCAAGGACGTGGAAAGGTGTCCAGTGATAGATACAGGGGCACTCTTTAGACAGGAGCCCACAGTGCAGAGTCTGGTGGGCTGAAAATTATGGTCCTGGGCCAAGCGTGGTGACATACACCTTTAGTCCCAGAATTGGGGATTAAGGGCAGGTGCATCTCTGTGAACTCAAAGTCAGTTAGGACTTCATAATGAGACGCTGTCTCACACACACACACACACACACACACACACACACACACAAATTTTTTCCATCACAGCATTGCTAAAAAGAATAATGTGTGGCCATAATTCTGTAGACAGGGCCACAGAAACACTCTGCAGCTAAGAGCGCTTGCTGGGCTTACAGAGGACCTAAGTTCGGTTCCTTCTGCTCATCTCAGGTGGTTCACGACCGACCTGTAGCTCCAGCTCCAGAGGATCTGATCCCCTCATCTGGCCTCTTAGGCACCTGTACTCACACATACACACGGATAATGAACAATAAAAATAAAAAAATCTTCTGAAGAACCAGCGATATATGTGATAAGGGACAAGAGATGTTTATAACGTTATCAGTGGGGGAAAGGATTACCGATAGAGAAACACAGTCTTAAAAATGAAACACGGGGTTGGGGATTTAGCTCAGTGGTAGAGCGCTTGCCTAGCAAATGCAAGGCCCTGGGTTCGGTCCCCAGCTCTGAAAAAAAGAAAAAAAAAAAAAAGAAACACAATTCTAGCGCTTGGAGGGGCAGAGAATTGCCAGCTCTGTGAGTCGGAGGCCAGCCTGGTCTACAAAGTGAGTTCCAATACAGCCAGAGCTATACAGAGAGACTCCGTCTCAAAATAAACACATAAATAAATATAAAATACATAAAATCAAATAAATAGTGAAACAAGCATGCCGTGATACTACACACAGCCGCCTCAGGTAGAAAAGGGCTAGGCAAAGCCAGACTCACATCTCACATGTCATTTGTGTAAGTGTGGTGTGTGTGTGTGTGTGTGTGTGTGTGTGTGTGTGTGTGTGTTCAAGTGTACCCAGGTGTATATGTGCTACAGTGGGCGTGAGGAGCAGAGAGGCCCAAGGAGCTTCTATTTCTTCCTCCCCAGTTGTAGGATCATAGACTGGCTTTTATGTGAGAGTTGGGGGATCCAAAATCAGGTCCCCTGGCTTGCATGGCGAGAGCTTTACCAACTGAGCCATTTCTCCAACCCCCTTATTGTATTACTGATGTTCCACATGTAATTTATGAATTTATGTATATTTCTTTAGAGTCGCCCAGTTCCCTGTTGGAGAATGTCATGTCTACTCTTGTTGATACACTGGAGGATCTCAACGTGTGTGTGGTTGCTTTGTTTTGTTGTACGAACGGTCTCTCACTTTATAGATCAAGCTAGCTTTGAACTCTTGATCCCCCTGCCTCAGCTGGCCAAGTCTAGTACTAGACTAAAAGACACATACCACCACACCCAGTTAATATTTTTAAAGCATAGCCCACCCCCGCCCAGGCAAAATCACAACTCTAAAGTTTCAGAACACATCTACGTGGATGCAGTTCAGACTCCAAACCCTTAATACACAGGGCAGAAACCAAGGGCTTGTGCAAAGCCAACATCCTGACACTAGTCCAGTGTGCCCGACCCACTTCCACAATCTGCATGTGCCATGCCTGGCCGCCTGTGCTCAGAGTTGGGCAGCTGGTAAAGCCCTTCAACCCTGAAGAACAGATCCTGCATCAGGCCCAAGCCACAGGAGGCACAAGATGGGACCGTCTCGGCTACATCCTGTCTTGTGAGTCTCAGAACAGCTCATTTCCTCACCCAACAGACCTGGGCACTGTCAGCTCAAGTCAGGATGGGCTCAGGAATCCCCTGCCTGAAGTCACTTTCCAAAGCCCTGTTTCGGCCTCTACTGTCCTTCCAACCTCTGAAGAGGATGCCAGGGAAATGGGAAGATGGCTCAGGCATAAAGTGCTTTCAAGAACCCATGTCTGGCTCCTGCTTATAATTTCATGGAGGCATGGGAGCATCCTTGGGGCAGGCTGGCCAGACAGCCTAGCTAACCCCGTGCCTGTCTCAAAGAACCAAATGAAAGGCTCTTAAGAAACAATGTCCAAGGTTGATGTCTAGCCTCCACATGTTCAGACACACATAGCCCCCCCCACACGTAAGGACATGTATGCACATATGTACACACATGCACACACATATATATACATATATACACATACATACATATACACATACACACATTGATGCCAGTGTGTGAGGACCCCATAAGAACTGAGATAAGTTGGTGAGAAGCAGGGCAGGAAGAAACAGGACTGCAAACCTTGGCAAAGATCCTGTCAGCCAGGGCTGGGCATTCAATAGTGAAAGTCACTCCTAAGCACAATGGTGTGGCTCTGTAGCTCAGGGAACAAAGAAAGAGAGGCTTGGACTCCTACCCGAGGGAAACTTTTTAATAGTCTCCCACTTAACTTCACTGCTAGGGCTCTAAGACCACCATTTTACAGACAACAAGATGAGGGGTCCGACACTGTTCTGAGTGAACAGTGCAGGCAGAGTGGACGTGACCAGCACCCACAGACACACTGCTGTGTGTGAGTCATTCACTCAACACAAAGGTAAGCATTTGCTCCAGGTCCTGCTGTTCCCTGAAGGGTCACAACCATGGGTCTGGCTATGCCCAAATTTTGTGAGCTATTCCTTCTAGCAATTTCATTTAAACCTAAGGTATAAAATGTAGCCATGGCTCACTGTGCCCTCAAACCCCAGGAGCTGTATTCCTTATCAGCACACATTGCTAACAGCCTGCAGCCCACAGGCTGGAGGCAGCCACCAGGTAAACATCCCCTCCTCACCTCCAGCAACTTATTCAAACAAGTCCTGCCTCCTTCCTAGGACCAGGAGTACCCCCTCAGGAGAAAGGGGAGGGGGGAAGTCTATGGAGCCAATAAAAACGATCTCAGAGAGCCTAACAACCAATCAATGTGCATTTTGGACTTGTATCCATGACTGTACCCATCTAAGCCAGGGTCAATGGATGCAGGGGTCAGGAAGGCCAGGCCCCATATCCATCAACACTTAACAGCATTTCTGAAATTTGAAAGGACCTTGAGGGTATTAGGGAGATGGCTCAGTAGGTAAGAGCATTTGCTGTGCAAGAACGAAGACTTGAGCTCGAATCCCTAGCACGCACATAAACAACCCCCAGCTCTGTGTGCATGAAATAGAAGGATCACTGGGGTCGGCTGACTGCCAGCCCAGCTCCAGATTCACTGAGAGCTTCTGTGTGGAGGGAATTAAATAATAACAGAGCAGGACACACACTATCCTCCCCTGGCTTCCACATGGGCACACACTAATCTGTACACACATGCGACATGCACTGCACATACACACAACAGAGAGGCTCCTCCAGGTTGGAAAGAAAAAGGGGAATGTTGTAAATTTTATAGCACAATAACCATGATGGCTACTGTCAACTTGACCACATCTGTAATTTACTAGCTGGGCACACTTATGAGGGGTTGTTTTCTTAATTAAATAATTTGAAGTTGAAAGACCCACTTTTTTATTTTAAGGCTTATTTATTTTATTTACAAGAATACAATGTAGCTGTCTTCAGACACTAGAAGAGGGCACCGGATCCCATTACAGATGGTTGTGAGCCACTTAGTGGTTTCTGGGATTTGAACTCAGGACCTCTGGAAGAGCAGTCAGTGCTCCTAACCTCTGAGCCATCTCTCCAGGAAAATCCACTTTTAATCTGGATTTTTTTTAAGGTGGAATGATCCACTTTTAATCTGGGCCACAGCTTCTGGAGGGCAGCCTATATAGAGGGCATGGAAGAAGGAAGCTTGGTCTCTTTGCCTGCTTGACCTCATTCTTGTTAGCAAGTCCATTCCTTCATTGGCATTAGAGCCTACCTCTTCAGGATTCTAATGTATACTGTAGCTTAGCTAAAACATCTAGCCTCATGGACTGAACAACTACTAGATTCTTGGGCCTCCCATTGGTAGACAGCCAGTGTTGGACTAGCTGGACCACAGCTTGTAAGCCATTCTAATAAATCACTCACAGAGAGAGAGAGAGAGAGAGAGAGAGAGAGAGAGAGAGAGAGAGAGAGAGAGAGAGAGAGATTGAGATTCATTCTGTAAGTTCTGAACCCTGACAGATACAATTACATTGGCCTCAGAGTTCGATGAAGCCCAGGACCCTCCATGATAATGAACAAACCAAGCTAGGAACACAGCATTTTTGTGCTATCACTTCAAAAAATATTTTTTATAAAAAAATAATTAGGGGGCTGGAAAGATGCCTCAGAGGTTGATTAAACTTGCTACTCCTACAGAAGACCTGGGCTCATGAACCCACATGGCAGTTCACAACCATCCGTAACTCAAGTTCCAGGGAATATGATGCCTCCTGCCTTAGTTCATTTCTATTGCTGTGATAAGACACCATGATCAAAGCCACTTTTAAAACAGTTTATTGGGGGCTTCAGAGGGTTAGAATCTGTGACCATCAATCACTGTGGGAAACATAGCAGCAGGCAGGCAGAGAGAGCTTACATCTTGATCTACATGCACAAAGAAGGGGATGGGGACAGACAGACAGATACAGAGAACACAAATTAAAATCACCATGAGACCTCAAAGTCCACTCCCAGTGACACACCACCTCCAAGGTCACACCTCCTAATCCTTCCCAAACAGTTCCACCAACTGGAGACCATGCATTCAAATGTATAAACCTGTGGCGGTCAATCTCATTCAAACCACTACACCCTCTTTTGACCTCCATGGGCACCAAGTACACATGTGGCACACATACAAACATGCAGGCAAAACACTCGAACACACAAAATGAAACAAATAGACCTAAGAACAAAAAAATTTATTTTTCTTTTTTTTTTTTTTTCTTTTTTTTTTTTTTTTTTTTTCAGAGCTGGGGACCCAAACCCAGGGCCTTGTGCTTGCTAGGCAAGCGCTCTACCACTGAGCTAAATCCCCAACCCCAAAATTTATTTTTCAAGATAGGGTTTTTATGTGTAGCCCTGGCTCTCCTGGAACCCACTCTAAAGACCAGGAATGTGTGTCACTACTACTCAGCTTTAAAACACAATTCTTAATTAGAAAAAAATTAAACCAATCCAGGCCTTGTGATATAGCCTTATAATCACAAATATATGAGAGACTGAGGCATGAGGACTATGAGTTCAATGACTGTCAGATCTATAGAGCAAGTTAAAGGCCAGCCGAGTGAATTACTGAGATCTTGTCTCAATATAAGTAAAAATAATGCTAAAAGACTGTCCAATCATATAGCATCTACCTAGAATCCCTAGTGAGGAGCTGGGGCGTGGCTCAATGGTAGAGCACTTGCCCAGAATCCCCCAGTGAGGGGCTGGGTGTGGCTCAGTGGTAGAGCCCCTGCCTAGAATCCCCCAGTGAGGGGCTGGGGTGTGGCTCAGTGGTAGAGCCCCTGCCTAGAATTCCCCAGTGAGGGGCTGGGGTGTGGCTCAGTGGTAGAGCCCCTGCCTAGAATCCCCCAGTGAGGGGCTGGGAGTGTGCCTCAGTGGTAGAGCCCCTGCCTAGAATCCCCCAGTAAGGGGCTGAGACTTGTCAGTCTACAGAATAGCTTAGAAAAACAAATGTTTGAACCTTTGGTTGGGGCGGGGTCAGAGTAAAGGCATGAGCTCACTCCCTGACTCTGGTCAGTGAACAGAACCTCAAAGCAGCACCATGCCTGTCTGCAGAAAGTGAATTGACACAAACAGACAGAAATTATGAGCAATGGAAACAGACCGTCTACAAAAGCTCCTACTATGTGCAGAAAATTTGTTCACGTATTCTCACTGATGTTTCTGGTGGTGAGGCTAAAGAAGGGGAGGGGAGGCAGCTGACGTCTCATTTTCTTGGCAAGCGCCCTGAAAGACCCAAACAGAAGGACTCTCTGCTATTCTGATCTGCACTTTCAGTCAATGCTATGTAGACAGGAAGCACGCAGACTCCCAGGCCCCTTGGTGTCAGTCTGTCTTACACTGGCCATCCCAGCCCAAGTGGCCTTCAGCTGCTGGTCAGAGCAACAGATGATGTCCCGGCTTGTGTTTAGGATCTCTCACTGTTTAGGTGGGAGCTCGTTGTATTTCCAAATATTTCTGTGGAGGCAGTAATAACTCGGCCCTGGTTGTTTGTGCATTGTGGTGTGGGGCAAGGCTGCTTGTCCTGGAAGACTGCCCGTGAGCTCACTTGGATCTCTTCACATTGTTCTGGGCCAGGTGGCTAGCTCTGGCACCCAGACTGTGAAGTTCGAAGTTCACGAGTTCCAAGATTCAGAGTAGGGATGCATTAGTACGGTTGCAAGAGGCACAGCCCATTGTGGATTTAGGCTTTAGGAGGTAGGGGATTGGATGTACCTCTTTGTCACTGTGGCTTCCACTCAGCGTCACCAGTGTACATGCTGTCTATGGATGTCCAGCCCACACGACCTTCTGAATTTGCAAATGCACGCTGAGGAGCCTGAAGACGAACTTTAAACCAGTAATCCTTAGCCCCAGAACCACAGGAGCTTGCTTCTGTCAGGGTGCTAATGTAGCCATGATAACTTAAAACACCCACTTATGCTTTGGATTCAATGTATCCCTAGAAAAGCTTGCCACTGAGAGGTGATTGGCTCATGACGGATGGCTCTGACTTCATTATGAGAGAATCCCATGATGCACTCAGAATATGACACCTGGCTTCGCTGGAATGATGACCCTGCCAAGAGACATTCCGCCTTGCCCTGTAACTATCATGAAAGCAATGGTGCCCAAGGAATTGGAATATCCTCCCAGGGATCTCATACTTGGAGAAGGAACTAGCTGAAATCTGGTACCAGCCAGACAGGGACCTTGTCTCTCAGGAAGAGATTTTTCCACTACTATTTGTCAGACCACAGACCACCTTACAGAAGGGACTTGCAGGCAGGACAATGATGATGGTTGGGACCACATCTTGCCCAGGACTACTTGGCTATGCAAACCTCTTATCTTCTATTAAAACCTAAAACCTCAGCTGGGCAGTGTTGGAATATGCCTTTAATCCTAGTACTCGGGAAGCAGAAGTGAGGCAGATCAAAGGTGGACTTGGGGAGGGAACAATCTTTGTGTTCCTCTTTCTAAGGCTTCTGGTTGGTTGGTTGGCTGGTAGGAGGTAGGTAGGTAGGTGGTTTTGTTAGTTGGTTGGTTGGTAGGGAAGTAAGTACATGGTTTGGTTGGTTGGCTGGCTGGCTAGCTGGATGGATGGATGGATGGATGGATGGTTGGGTGGATGGGTGGTTGGGTGGATGGGTGGTTAGTTGGTTGGGTGGGTGGCTGGCTGGCTGGCTGACTGGATGGATGGATGGTTGGGTGGATGGGTGGTTAGTTGGTTAGGTGGCTGGCTGGCTGGCTGGTGGTTGGTTGGCCATACAAAGAATGGAACACAGGCCTTTATGCATGCTAGGCAAGTACCCTACAGCCAAGCAGTGCCTCAGTCTTGAATGGGGCTTCTTCTACTTGTGTGATTGATCTTTTGAGGTTGGGTAGTGAAGCCTGTCTTCTTAGGGCTCTTGGGACTGGGTTTTTGATTCCTCACAACTCCAGTAACAATATGACAGCATTACTGGGATGTGGTGGAGAGTTGGAGGCAGGGCCTAGTTGAAGGATGTAGGATGCAGGAGATTTGCCATGAAGAGATACTCTGTGCATCCATACCTTTCCCCTTTCTGCTGATTTGGAGTGAGCATCTTTACTTCGTGACATTCTGCCTTGTCACAGGCCTAAAACCAACAGAGCTAGCAGCCACGGACCAAAACCATGAGCCCAAGTAGGCATTTTCTCCCATCCGCTGTTCCCACCAGGGATTTGTCAGAGCTATGTCAAAACTAACACATGCTCAACAGTTGGGCTTGGACAATTAAAGAAAGTGATGGGACACATGGCATCTTATTAAGAAGCTCTACAGAGGGTTGGGGATTTAGCTCAGTGGTAGAGCGCTTGCCTATGGCGCAAGGCCCTGGGTTCGGTCCCCAGCTCCGGAAAAAAAAAAAAAAAAAAAAAAGCTCTATAGAGGGACCTTTGTGGAGAATGGCATGTGTCTATTAAATTAAAGCGGTGGGGTTGGGGGCTCCGTTGGCAAACCATTGCATGCCTTGAAAGCATAAGGATGTGAGTTCAAACCCAGAGTCAATCCTCCAATATTAAAACAAAATCTGGGTGTGGTGGAACATACTCCGTGGTAGGGAGGAAGAAACAGACAGATCTGTGAAACTCTCTGGTCAGATATTCTAGCCTGAGAATATTCCAGGCCACTGAGAGACCCGGTCTCAAAACTCAAGGTGGACAGCCTGAGGGACATCCGAGGTTGTCTTTTGGTCTCTGCATATGTGTGTGTGTGTGTGTGTGTGTGTGTGTGTGTGTGTGTGTATGTGTGTGTGTGTGCACATACACACCTGTACAAATAAATGTACACACACAAGTGTACACACACACACACACACACACACACACACACACACACACACGACTGCAAAGTAAAATCTGACAGATATGCAGGCAGGCAGTGCCCTGCGGTGGTTGATAATACCCTTTCCCCAGCCACTGGAAAAACCAGCTAAGTAAGAACTGGCGGGAGATGAGCGAGGACACAGGTGAGCGGGCCTTGCTGCCTGCCAACTAGCTAATGGACGTTTATGGACCGTATCTTCACACGGCAGAGAGGCAGGCAGCTCCCATGAAACAGTCAAGGCCACATCCCAGGCCATAAAACACACCTGAGTAAACGCAGGCTGCAAAGCACGCCATGGGCACCGTTAGGTCACGGCGGAGGTAAAATGGAAACTGGAATGCTGGGAAAAACCCAGCATTCTAGAAGTGCTGGCAGTTCTAAACAACTTCTAATTTTTTTTTTTTTTTTTTTCAGAGCTGGGGACCGAACCCAGGGCCTGCGCTTGCTAGGCAAGCGCTCTACCACTGAGCTAAATCCCCAACCCCTCTAAACAACTTCTAAACAACACAGGGCCAAAGGAGGAGAAGCCAAAATAAGGCATGGTGACCCTGTAAGTCTGAAGTAGGAAGATTGTGGTGAGAGCAAAGCTACTCTTGGGTATATAGCGATTTCTGGGACAGCTTGGGCTACAAAATGAGGACCCTGTTTCAATAAGTCAAAAACTAGGAGGAAGAGAAGGGGGAAGGAGGATCTAGATGACATGAAAATAATTAGAAACCAAGTGAAAACTAAAGGACAACTTTTGGGGGACAGAGGTTGAGATAGAATTTCTCTATAGACCAGGCTGGCCTTAAACTCAAAGAAATCATCCTTCCTCTGCCTCCTGAGTGCTGGGATTTAAAGGTATATGCTATCACCTCCCAGCTTAAAGTAAACCTTTGTCAGGTGTGTGAAGCACGGGAGAATCTACACATGGAAGGGGATTGGCAGTGTGTGATAGAAAAGACCTGGGGTCAGTAGCTTTGGGGAGTGACCATAAAATGAACCAGATCCAAAGCAACCAGAGAAAGAAGAGGTTTGGTTTGGCTTTAAAGCTACTCAAGAGGCTGAGGCAGATGGAGTGTAAGTTCAGGCCAGCTTGAGGCCTGAGTGAGTTTATAGACAACCTGGGCAACTTACAGAGTCTATCTCAAAGTTCAAAATAAAAAGAGAGCTGGGGAGATAGTGCAGCAGTAGCATACTTACCCAGAATCCCCCAGTGAGGGGCTAGGGCATGGCTCAGTGGTAGAGCCCCTGCCTAGAATCCCCCAGTGAGGGGCTGGGGCATGGCTCAGTGGTAGAGCCCCTGCCTAGAATCCCCCAGTGAGGGGCTGGGGGCGTGGCTCAGTGGTAGAGCCCCTGCCTAGAATCCCCCAGTGAGGGGCTGGGGGCGTGGCTCAGTGGTAGAGCCCCTGCCTAGAATCCCCCAGAGAGGGGCTGGGGGCGTGGCTCAGTGGTAGAGCACCTGCCTAGAATCCCCCAGTGAGGGGCAGGGGTGTGGCTCAGTAATAGAGCCCTGCCTAGAATCCTTCAGATCTCCCAGTGAGGGGCATGACTGAAGGTGGAGTGCTTGTCTAGAATGCTTGATTCAGTTCTAGTACCAGAAATTAAAAAAAAAAAAAAAAAAAGCAAAACCAAAAAATAGGAAATAGGGAATTAGTAGAGAAAAATCATTGAAGATGAAGCAAACTGTGTACCATCCTGTTGCTGCCAGGGATGAGCTCATTGCAACACACTTCCTCCTCATCCTCGGAGGAACACATCCCTGCTCCCCTGAGATGGACAAAGGACTTGAAGCATTCGTCTGCTTCATTTCCAGGATGCTCAAGAAAGCTTACTTTCTTTCCTCCAATGCTCCTTTCTTAGGAACTCACAAGTTTCCAAAGCCAGTGGGGTGGAGGGTGGGGGAACGGAGAACAAAAGCTAGGGAGAAGACATACATTTCTCCCATCAGAACAGAAGGAATGGCTATCGTGACATTGGAACGGTAAGGATGATGAAGGAATATTACCCACAACTCTCTGCCCAGAAACTTAGAAACTAAGGTCAAATGCACCAAGCTTGTCTGCACCCGGTAATAATGCCTTTACTCCAAGAACCAAAATTCAAGAGAAAATAGACATCCCAAACAAACAGACCTGCTATCCTTTAAAGAAAGTGAATCAATCATTAGTGAGTTTCCACCCTTTCTAACCTCGCTTGCCTGGGGCAATCGCTTCTGCTGGACTGGCCTGCCAGCAAGCCCTGGGAACTCTAGTCTCTGCCTCCCCAGTACTGGCGCAAGCCTCCACGCCCAGCCCTTCCTTCACATGAGTGCTGGGCATGCCCCATACTTGCCTTTGCATATTGTGACCTCAGCCCTGTACCTCAGTGTTTTACAGATGAGAGAGTTGAGGCTGAGAATGGGTAACAACCCCCACTAGAAACTTGGGTTTGTGCTGGGCTGGGACCCAGCAGAAAGGCAATGAAGATGAGACCATCTGGTTTACATCATGGCACAAGGTCACCCATGAAGAGGGTAAGGACAGCCTGCCGCCCTCAGGACCAAACCCCATACCACAGCATGGGACCCCTCCGGTGGCCTCACCCTTCCTAAGAACAGTAGCAACATTCCCTGGGTGGGACAGACATTGAAGGACTCACTCCACCTAGATTGAGCCCCTGGCTCAAGTCAGCCCTGCAGGCTCCAGGGTAGGAAAGGGAGAACAGGTGGAGATTAAAGTTCAACCACCAGGGGGAGCCCTGCCCAGCCCATACCCAACCCTGGTGATACTCACTAGGCAGGCACTATGTTGGATGAGAGGCCTGAATAGGAACTCGTACTTCCCACCGTGTAAACTCAACAGCTAAACAATGGTAGAAACCAAAGAGCAGGTGCCCTTCCAGTCATCATTCACTCCTTCATTCATTCATTCATTCATTCATTCATTCATAAAAAACACCATAGGCCCCATCACCAGGCCCACACCTTATGAATGGTAGTTTGAGCCGTATGGCTTCTTGACTCAGAGAGCCCCAGAAGCCGTGTCTGGACTCTGAGATTTGGTCCACCAGAGATGGTGGTGGTGTCAAAGGCACTGAGTCCAGCGTCTCATACACTGGAGCGTGGCTGGGGCTGGAAATCTCATTGCTCGCCACAGACCAAGAGGTCCCGCGGACAGAGCCAAGCGGAAAAGGTCCCACGTGGTCAGCAAGGTGAGAGGCCACCAGCAGCCAGCCTCTGCGGTTCAACAGAGGTCACCTCCCAAGAATCTTTCTTCTTCCGGGATATCAGTCTTGGAGGAAAGAAAGGAACTAGCTGGCTGAGTTCCGATTAGGCTGCCTGGAGATGTGGGGCGGGGGGGTGTTGGCAGGCATTCTGGGCCAAAAGAAGGAGAGTAAACCCTGGGGCTGCCAGTGCAAGCCAAGCGCACCTGACACCACAGCACCTCAGGCTAAAGTTGGCTTCTCTACCAGGGGGCTAATGACCGGGACGAAGCTGTTCCAGCCCTTGGGCCAGATCTTCAGCTATAAAATGGGACGGTTCACCTGAAAGGGCACAGTTGTCCTGGCCACCACTAAGCCTCACTGTCCCCTCCCCAGTGTTGCCTTTTGTTCCTTCCATGAACCAGACAGATGTCAACAAGTCGCCATCATCCAAACTCCCCAGTGGCTCATCTGAGCTCGCGTGAGCGGGGCTGGACGCTGGCTGCCTTCTGCAGCCCATGATAGGTGTACACGTTACCAACTCGAGAGAAAGGAGGCCCTGCAAACCCCAGGCCACGTGGTCACCACAAGTGTAGTCACTGAAGCAAAGTGTCTCTCTGTGGTCACAGCAGGCAGGGGCACTTACGTCTAATGTGGACAGATAGATGTCAGAGATCTCACGGCACTCCCAACCCAGCTGCCTTCTCTGGCTATCACCACTAACCAGGGTAGGGGGGGAAGCCCCCAAGTCCATTACAGACTTCAGACCTATCACAGGACCTCAGCAGCCGGACCATAATGGCTGGCTGACCCAGCTCCAAGGGCCGTGGCTGGGAAAGCGCAGCTGCAGCTGTGGTAACAGCTGGCTGGCTCCGAGCGCTGGACACGTGCTTTCTTTCCACAGCTGCAAAACTACTCAGTGGTTCCCAGGCTGCTTCAAAGCGCCAGCCTGGGCTTGGAAGAGGAGACAGATGATCTACCTGCCCGCCGGGTCATCTCGAGCCCACTGTGCCTGGGGCTAGAGCTTGCCCCATGTTCTCTCTTCTCTGCATCCCGTGGCAGGGCTGCTGAAAGAGAGGAGACCGGATTGGGAGAAGGTGACCCTGGCTCCCAATAGGGGAGTAGCGCAAAAGACCAACCGGCTGGGTGACTCCAGTCAGCAGAGAAGACCATGGTCTGTGGAAGAGAGTCCCGTCAGTGGTGGAGAAACTCAATCTTCACAACAGATCCCAGTCTATAGTGGAGACACAGTTGGCATAGGAGGCCCCAGTCAACTGTATGAGGCCCATTCTGTGAGGGTGACCCTGGGCATCCTGCTGTGAGAAGCGACCTGTCTATAGAACACAGAATGCAAAGGGCCTTGACGGGTGGCAGATGAAGATTTGGCACACTGAGGTCACCAACAGGGCACCAAGTCAGCGTGCAACTGAGGGTTGTGAACACCAGAAGAGTTTCTTCTACCCACGGCCCTGGGGTTCTGCGGCTCCAGGTGTCAGGGAACTGTAGCAAGCTCAGACCCACCGGACTGTTGTCAGTTTGGCCCCTTGCCTGGGTAAGCACATGCCGACGGATGGTGTCAGGCTGGGGCTGGGGAAAACCGGAGGCCTCCCACCCATCACCTGGCCTGGTGCCATGGCTTCCTGTGAAGGAACCAGGGCCCAGCCTGTGGAGTGTGACCACGTGGAGCTCTTTGGGACAGAGGTTCCCTCACCTCAGAGGGATGAACAGAGACAACTCATGAATTCACTGCCACATGGGCCCAGGGGGAACCTCTACACTGCCTGGAAGGCGGTGGCTCCACATGACAATTGTCAAGAGAAGGTAGAAATCAAGACACTGACCCAGTTTTGTCTCTGGGTTACACATAGCGGACAGTGGCTGATTCTAGTCACTTGCCGGGAACACCTGTGGGTCCAGATGGAACAGGATTGCAACCTGTACGTAGTAGTCCATCTTCTGCCTGGAGCTCCCCTCACAAGTAAAAGGCTACGCCCCACACCAGGTGACCCGTGCTTCAAAACCGCTCCAGCCAGCCCAGTGCCAGGACCTGTGTGGACTTGGACAGAAGCCAGCCCGTGGCCCTAAAAATCGGGGTCCCTCTTGGCCCTCCCGCTGAGGAGGGAGGAAAGCCCAGTGGCAGGAATGCTAGTGACTGGATAGGGATCATAGAGGTGAGTGTTGCCGTAGCTACACCACCACCAGCAGCCCCTCTGCAGGGAACGCAGCAGGGAACGCAGCAGGGACCACCCAGGTTGCCCCTCCTGGCTCTCCCAGAGTCCTCACAGCCCTGGAAAGTGTGTGTGTGTGTGTGTGTGTGTGTGTGTGTGTGTGTGTGTGTGTGTGTGTGCTTCAGGGTCATGGGTATGAGGCTGAAGGCAAGAGCAGAGCAGGGTAGCATCTCGGGAGTGGCCCTCGTGTGCGCACGGCATGTTGAGGGAGCAGGTGCTGGCTGGGTCTGTTTATACATCTACACCATGTGTATCGGCGGCCTAATTAAAACTCATTGCTTTAAACATCCTTGCGTTCTGGCAGACACCCCGCCAGCAGCACCTTCCTGCAGACGGACAGCCTTCCTGTTAACTGTGGAGACCACCCACCCAGCTGCACTACAACACAGAGAGGCTGGCTTCGAGACAAATCCACTGGCTGTTCCTCTTCCCAGAAGCTTCCCCTGTGCCCAGTGCTCCAGATAGGCCAGCTCTACCCAGGAAGCCCCTGCCCTGGCTCCACAGCTCAGGTCCTCTGTGGCAAACCGTGTGACCAGGTCACTAGCTCTCACCCTCCAGTTGTGTCTGGAAGCTGACTTTCTGGAGCGATTTTTTTTTAATGTTTCTGTGTGTTCATGTGTATCCATGTTCATGTGTGAGCAGGTGTATGTGCAGGGATGTGCCGCAATATCACCGTGGGGAGCCATCTTGACTCTCGTCCTTAGAAGCTTTCCACCTTGTACTTTGAGACAGTCTTTGGCTGCCCAGGAGCTCTCCACTAAGCTAGTCTAGCTGGCCTCAGAGTCTCTGACATCAGAGTGTCTTGGCCTCCCCAGCACTGGGATTACAAACATGTTCCACCACGCCTGCCCGGCTTTTCATGTGGGTTCTGGGGATTGAACTCGGGTCCTCAGGCTTGCAAGGCAAGCACTTTACCAGATGAGTCATCTCCCCTGGCCTGAGGAGAAATCTCATCTGTGGTAAGGAATGGGGGATCCCGGGATTTGCAGAGTACTTTGGGAAATGCCACTTCACTTTCTATATGGTTCCAGATCTCAGGTGATGGTAGTGAAACTTCTGTCTGAAATGAAGGGACCCATTTGAAACAAAGGATGCTGTCCCATTGACTTGTGCTTCTTCCTGCGCAGGAAGCTAAGTCCTTTTTCCTGATTTCCACAGGCCCTCTGGCATTGTGTACTACCCCTCCGAACCAACTGTGGAATAACAGAATTCTGTGAGAACAATTACAAGGGCTCTGTGACAGAAACCAGTGGCAGGCAGATCCCAAAGAGATGCTCGACACTAGCCCCTGTTAGCCAACCATGGGGATACATGGAACACCAAGCCCAGCTCAGAAGCAGATGCCTGGTCTTAGCTCTGATGCCTACCAGCAGGGGCACCTGAGCAAACTTCAGTTCTCTGACCTATTAGATGGGACGAGGGTATAGCTCGGTCAGTTAACTGAAGCACACATACATACGACCTTCGTTCTACTCTCCAGCACCCACCTAAAATCTAGGTGTGGCAATACGCATCGACTCACTGGCCACACTAGCTCAATACTGGGTGAGCTCCGCCTGCAGTAAGAAACTGTCTCAAAGACTAAGGTGGTAGGTGAGAGGGGACGATCCCTATAATGGTTTAAACGATAAATGTCCCCCATAAGCTCATGTATTTGAATACTTGGCTTCCAGTGGGTGGTGCCATTTGGGCATGGCTTTGCGGGAGGAAGTACATCCTGGGGTCAGGCTTTGAGAGTTCACGGCCTCATTCTACTTCCAGTTCACTCTCTCTGCTTTGTGCTTGCGGATGAGGATGTGAGCTCTCGGCTTCCTGTTCCTGGCACCATACCTGTAGCTTGATGCTGTAATGACCTCTATCTCTCGGGAACCATAATCCCAAATAAACTCTTCCTTCTTAAAGTTGCCATGACGTTTTGTTACAGCAACAGGAAAGGAAGTCTGATGACCTCTGGCCTCTGTTATCCACTCAAGCACAGGTAGCCACATAAACACACACACACAAGACAGGCAGAGAAGAGGCCGTGTAGCATGCCGTAGTTGAGTGTTACTGGTCACTGGCAACTTGCCGCAACCTAAAATCACCCAAAAAGAATGCCAATAGAGGATCATCTGAATTAGGTTGGCCCGTGGGCACATCTGTGGGGAGCTGTCTTAGTCAGTTAGTGATATGGGAAGACTCAGCCCACTGTGAGTGGCGCTATCCCCAATGCAGGTGCAGCTGAACTGAGTGAGAGTGAAGAAACTGAGCTGAGCATGGGCATGTAGGCAGGCGTGAAGGTGTGTACCGCTCACTGCTCTCGACTGTGGATGTGACAGGAATTAGCTGCTTGAGCTCTTGTCTCGACTTCGCAGAAAGGATGGGCTGCAGCTCGGAACCGACAGCCGAATCAGTCGGCCCTTTCTTCCTCTAAGTTGACTTTGGTAGGGGTATTTTACCATAGCAACGGGAATGAAAGTAGACCAATCGTGACTGTATGGTGGTGACACAAAGGTGACACCCCATGGCATCGAAGGAAAACAGGGTTGTGGGGGAGGTCTGTATACCATGGGAGAGGAGTCTAAAAAGAAGGGGATTCAAATTAAGGGCTGTGTTTTGTTTTGTTGTGATGAGGTCCCTTGTGGCTAGCCGAGCTTGCTTACAACCCACAATCCCCCTGCCTCTGCCTCCTGAGTACTGAGATGGTGGGTCTTTGCCACTGTGCCCAACTGAGCCCAAATCTTTCTGCTCTCCTCCTTGTTTAAACTATGTGTCAGAGGCCTGAAAAGGAAGATCAGGGGAGAGGTCTGCTCAGGAGGGTCCCAGGGCAGACATGAATCTAGAACCAGACTGAAATACAGTTATATACTGGCATAAATTAATGCTGACATATGATTGCAAAGCCCACTTAAAACATCTAAAATGTAACACATACCAAACAGTACAAACAGTAAACGAGACAAGCCTGGTGATGCACATTTGTGATCCCAGCACTCGGGAGGCTGAGGCAGGGGGATCACCAGGAGTTCAAGACCACTTTGGACTGTATCTAAAGAGTAGTGATTCTTTTGAAAGAGCAATACACGGGGGCTGACGGGGAAGTTCAGTCTCCAGATTCCACATGGCAGAAGAGGATCTCCTGTAAGTTGCCCTCTGACCTCGACACGTACCGCTGCACGTATACGCGGCGGAGACACACACATACGCAACCCAACGAAAGAGCCCATAGTCAAAGGCAACAAAGGAATTTCAGTGTATGTCTGGCTGACAGCATAACCATGGCAGTAACAACGCTCAGTGGCTTTGAAACACTGAATGCCCAAGGTCAAAACTGCCAGACAGAGATCTTCAACAGCCCCGAGTCACCCTGTAGTGCGAGGTGGCAGGAACGTTGCTATTCTGAGATACAGCATGTGCTGTGGGACAAAGCAGAGAAGTCTTTCTTGGGTGTCGCTGAAAAGGTGGGGGTGTGGGGAAGGTTTCAGCTTCCCAGAAAGAAAAGAGGGAAAGGCATAGGGTTGTGTTAAAACAAACAGGAAATCCTGTCGCCAGAATTAGACTGGGAAGTACCAACGTGAACTGATATGTTTATCTTTGAAAGGAAAACTCGGGGCTGGCGAGGTGGCTCGGCCAGTAATGGTGCTTGTCATACAAGCCTGGTAACCTGGGTTCCATCTTCAGTATCTATATAAAGGAAGGTGAGAACAAACCCACAAAGTTGTCCTCAGACACACACACACACACACACACACACACACACACACACACGGATGATAAATAAAAGATATATTATCTGGAGAAAATATCCAGGAGTGAATGACCAGGTATTATAAATGTCTTTCATATTAGCATTCAGGAAGATCATGAATTCCAAGCCATACTGTCAGGGGGTGGGGGCGGGGCGTGTTGGTAGAGCTAGGTCAGTCAAAAGTAAAGTCTTGCTGACCCTGTACGAAGACCTGAGTTTGGAGTTCACATCCACATAAAACTAGGGCATAGCCATGTACTATTGTAAATTCCAGCACTGGGGGAGCTATGAGGACTGGAAGATCCTTGGAGCTGCTGAGTAGCTGGTCTAATTGAACTGGCAAGCTCCATGTTCCGTTTGAAACCCTGACCCAAAAAAGCAGGGTATAGAATGACTGAGAGAAAGAGCTGACACCAATCTCTGGCTTCCACACACATATACATGTACAGGAGGGAAAGAGGGAGGGAGGAAGGAAGGAAGGAAGGAAGGAAGGAAGGAAGGAAGGAAGGAAGGAAGGCAGGCAGGCAGGCAGGCCGGCCAAGGATCAATGTCAAATCTGAGAACAACAGGTGCCCCTCACCCCAAATCCAATCTGTAAGAAAAAGATGAAAAAAAAAATCTTGATAGCAAAGCAAAACAAGAACAGATGACAGCTGGCCTCTGCCTGTGCCGTGGGAGTCCTAGCCAAATATTGCTACCAAGACCAACACTAAGTCACATCATCCTGTTTTCTTCTAGGAGTTTTACATTTTTAGCTCTCACCCTGAAGTCTTCGATTCATTTGCAGTTAATTGTTATGTACGGTCTAAAACCAAGGTCAGACTTTGCTCTCTCTAGTTTTGCTCTGCCCAGTTTTCACAGCATCAGTTATAGAGTTTAAGAGAATGCTGGCTGTAAACACACCCACCCACTTCTTTTCTCCTTCCTTCTTTTCTCCCCTTTCTTCTCTCCCTTCCTCCCTCCTTCCCTTCCACTGAGCCAAGTGCCCCTCACTGGGGATTCTAGACAGGGGCTCATGAGCCACCCCAGCCCCTCACTGGGGGATTCTAGGCAGGGTCTCTACCACTGAGCCACGCCCCCAGCCCCTCTCTGGGGATTCTACCTACTGAGCCACGCCCCCAGCCCCCTCACTGGGGGATTCCCACAGCCCCCCTCACTGGGGGACTCTGGGCAGGGACTCTAGACCACACCCCCCTCCTGGGGATTCTGGCAGGGCTCTACCACTGAGCCACACCCCAACTCCTCACTGGGGATTCTAGGCAGGGGCTCTACCACTGAGCCACGCCCCCACCCCTTCACTGGGGTTTCTAGGCCCCTCACTGGGGGATTCCAGGCAGGGGCTCTACCACTGAGCCACGCCCCCAGCCCCTCACTGGGGGACTCTAGGCAGGGACTCTATCACTGAGCCACACCCCAGCCCCTCCCTGGGGGATTCTAGGCAGGGGCTCTACCACTGAGCCACGCCCCCAGCCCCTCACTGGGGGATTCCAGGCAGGGGCTCTACCACTGAGCCACGCCCCCAGCCCCTCACTGGGGGATTCCAGGCAGGGGCTCTACCACTGAGCCACGCCCCCAGCCCCTCACTGGGGGATTCTAGCCACTGAGCCACGCCCCCACCCCTCACTGAGCCACACCCCCGCCCCTCACTGGGGAATTCTCGGCAGGGGGTCTACCACTGAGCCACCCCCCAGCCCCTCACTGGGGGATTCAGGCAGGGGCTCTAGGCCATCCCCCAGGGGGGGATTCCAGGCAGGGCTCTACCACTGAGCCACGCCCCAGCCCCTCACTGGGGATTCCAGGCAGGGCTCTACCACTGAGCCACGCCCCAGCCCCTCACTGGGGGACTCTGGCAGGGACTCTATCACCACACCCCAGGGGGGGATTCTGGGCAGGGCTCTACCACTGAGCCACGCCCCAGCCCCTCACTGGGGGATTCCAGGCAGGGGCTCTACCACTGAGCCACGCCCCCAGCCCCTCACTGGGGGATTCCAGGCAGGGCCTCTACCACTGAGCCACACACTAAGTCCCTCACAGAGGAAGTGTGCTCTGCCACTGAGCTGTTCAGTGGAGGATTCTAGGCAGGCATGCTACTGCTGGGCTATTCCTCCTGGCCCAGTGTTTGAAAGTCCCCCTGCCGCTTGTCCTGCAGCTCTTCTTCCTGTCCCACTAAAACTTAAACAGGTTCCCACTTCCAAAGTTCAAGGGCTACAAACCATCCTCTCTAAATCTCTGGTTCACCAAGGATGGCTCTCAACTCCCACAGCCTAGGGAACTAGCTAAGATGATGGGGTAGCTTCCTCTGCTCTGAGGAAGGATCAACTCACATGTGGTTTCTAAGAACGGACACAGAGCAGGGGGACATGAGCAAGAGTCTTGTGTGCATGTGCGCGCGTGTGTGGGCATGTGTGTGCGTGTGTGTGCGTGCATGCATGTATGCACATTATCGCAAGGGACTTGACGGTAAGGTGATCTGGAATGAGATAAACCCAGGAAAAAGAACAGTTGAAGGGAAAAGTCCAGTTCTGAGGGAGGCTGAGCTTATGCCACACCCCCTCGATGGTCAGGCTCATTCCCTGCCTCCTCTGACATGTGCCTAGCAGCTGTTCAGGGTGGCTCCCCTCTCCAGCCCCCGCAGCCTGTCACAGGTCCTTCTATTTGCAGTGTTTCTATTGTAGTACTTCCCCTGCCTGGCTGAGGCTGGAATCAAGAAAAGTTTCCGACCCTGATAATGCCCAGGTGATGACCAAGATGTCCTCCTGGCCAGTCCTCCCTTGTGGTTGGCTGTGGCCTTTCCTCTCAGGAAAGGGTACAGTAATAAGCAAAGACAGTACTCTTGAGCCCCAACATCCTCTTGGTGGCAAGGTGATTCTTGGGGGGCATACCACAGTGTGTCTGGCCCTCTCTTCTGGTACAGGCTTGAGGAATGCTCACAAAAGCCTGTATCATCCCTCTCTCTGTTTCATCCTACCAAATGTGACAGAGAGAGCAGCTCGGGGTGGCCCACTACCTCTTCTTGGCCCCTCAAAAATCTGGGTAGAATTTAACTATGGCCAGCAGGGCAGATCAGCTTAGAGTCGCTGTGTGGAGTAAGCCCCTGCCCTAGAGAGGCATATTCAGGTTCCCAGGGATGGTCCTGCTCTCTGTGATACACTCGGTGACTCAGCAAGAGTGAGTTCCAATATTGGTCACAAAGGCTAGACATGTGTGGGTAGCATGCCTGTGCTATCTGCAGTTGGCAGCCTGAGACAGGGGGGTCATGAGTTTCAGCTCAACTCAGGAAACATGTGTACATACAGTCGCACACCAAACCCCACCATGGTCATGCACACACGTTGTTCTGCAGGCCCCTGTCAGTTCTGGTGAAGATTGGTCCGCCTTGCTGTACCTGCTGCCTGGACATCCATATGACATCTGGCCAGAATTCATAGCTCTTGGGGGGTCAGTTAGGGCCCATCCTGTAGAGGGGAACACTAATTGAGACTCAAGGAACAAGGACCAGGTTGGGACACACGCACAAGCGTCCTGCGATGGATCAGATAATATGACAGATGAGGCAGGAGGCAGACAAATCCGTGGGATGTCCTAGAGCCCTGCACAGATGACCAGGGAGGCTCATGAGCTCTGGATATAGTGATATCTGAATCCAAATCACAGCTCTAGAGCTCTCTAGCTGGATTGCACACAAGTCAGTCAGCTACAAAGCCTCAAGTTTCCTTGTCGGTGAAATGGACTTACTGAGGGCTGTGAGGTGGCAAACAGTGCTGAGCCCTCCATCAGCTTCCACTTTGACACTTCGCTCCTGAGTGTTGGGAACAGCAGGGCTGGCCCAGAGACCTTCTCCTAGTAGCTGGACTCTACCAATAGCTGGTGCACAGTGACCCCAGGTGGCCGGCACCTGCCTGGCCAGTGACTGTTGTGACATAGTGGAAACATTGCTAGACAGGGCAGCTTTGAGGTCCAAGACCCCCAATTGTCTGTCTGTCTGTCTGTCTTCCTCCTAGTGTTGGATACGTGTCACAGTGCTGCCATCTACAGTATATAGAACAGTTCCTTGGAGCATGTCTGCAGCTGTGTGACACCGTGGGGGAAAGTGGTCAGAGATAGCACTTCGAGGATATACAGACAACATTAGCTGCTGTAGCGTGAGGAAAGCGTGAGCAGGCATGGATTCTGGAAGAGTCAGAGAGCAGAAGGGCAAAGCATACCACAGAATATCTCAGTAGTCCCCACTGCACCCCATTCCCCTCGCCGTGAGCTGAGCAGCACTGGACAAGTTGCTGGACCCTTCTGGTCTGCTATCTGCTTCCTCATCTTGGGATTATCATGAAAGTAAATCATTAACACATGAGGGTCCTGTGTGTCCACATATAACGTTTATCGGTCACCCTCTCCCAGTAGTCCATACACAGCCCTCTGGCTCAGAAACTCCAGGGATGCCTTGGGCATATGAGCAAGGCTTCTTCCACATGTCACGGCATGGAAGATAGGAATCTGCGTGAGAAAACGGGCTTCGTCGTGTTTGACCCAAGTGCATTTCTTCCACGTATCTGTGCTATGCAAGTGTGCGAGATGCCAGAGGACAACTTTCTATGTCGTTTCTCAGGCTCCAGTCACCTTGAAGAGCACTGACCATCTAGACTGGCTGATGAACAAACCCCAGGAACCCTCCTGCCTCAGCCCCCTGATTAGTCTGAATGACAGTTCTGGGCCCCCAAGCCCAGCTACAAGGTCTTAAAACCATGGACAAAGGAAATGTTCATTCTGCCCTTTATAGATCTCGTGTACACCTTTTAGTGAACAAAATAAATTTGCGGAAACAGGAAGGCTCGGTCCTCCAAAATCATAGCTCCTACATTAATGTGAACCCTGAACCCAAGAGCTGAGAAGACCTCCCCCCACCCTCACCCCCCACCCCCACGGTTTGCTTTCTGCAAGCTTCCCTATCCAGACGTTTCATATCCCAACCAGTCCCTAAAGAGGCCAGGACGGGCAGGAGACCAGCTCCAGTGTCACGTGTGGAGAGGGCCAGTGTGGGCACTCCACACGCAGTTAATAAACACCTCAGAGTGAACCTGTGAAGAAAAACCTAAAATACCTTCAGAAGCCCCTGTGGCCCTACAGCTCAGCTCATTTGGATTTAAATGTCAGCCTGAAGCCCAGAGCAACAGCCCTGCCGATGTGGAGCTGTGGAACTACTTTTCCCCATTCAGGTCCCCAAGGCATCTTCTAAGTCTGTAAACATCTCAGGTCATTACTGAGCCCCTTGGAGATGACACTCACTGAGACCAACGTCATCCCCTCAGGGCAGGAGATGAACAGCAAAGGCCCAGTCCTCTGCACTGGACCTGTCTGCCTTAGAAGACTCGTCTCCCTGGTCAGGCCTCTTGAGTCTCTTCATCCCTATTGGAGCGGAACTGACATGAGGGATGTAAAGTCACCTGGAAATATCGCTATGGCGCTTTTTTGAAAAAGAACAGGGTGTAGGAGCTTCACCAACCACTTTCAAAATGCCATATGATCCCTCAGTGCTTGGAACAGTCTGAGGAATCTCTCCCCAGGCCCAGGACCACCCTATTTCCTCAGGGCTCCAAGCTTGGTCAGTGGAATATCCACCGTAGAAGGAGGGTTGTGAGTTGTACTCAGAGCCTAGGAGGAGAGGGTCCTTAGGACTCCTGAGGAGTTCAACTCACTAGAAACTACCTCAGTTTTACCTCAGACCTCTGTCCTTGCCAAACATCTCCACACTTGACTAGAAAGCCGGTCAGCAGGAGACTAGAATAGGCAGACACCATTGGCTGAAGTGCACCAACCAATGAACCACAGAACCTGAGTCCAGGAGAGGAACTATGCGTGTCCTGCCTTGGGACAAGGGGATGTGAGCCCTGTAGAGGTGACTGGGGACGGTTCTCTTGTCTTCTGGTTTCTATAAATAACGTAGGGATGGATAAAGACTAAAGGCCTCGTGATTCATCACACATCTTTAATTTGGGAATGAGAAAGTGGTGTGACCTCCCTCAGACAGCTATTCCCTCCCAAACCACCTCCTATACATTCCTTCAGAGAGAGAGGCCCTGCCCCAGGTTACTGGCAGGGAGCTGGGACAGCAAACCAGCCACACCTTAGGCCAGAATTCCACATTCTCCACACACTAGGAGAAATACAAAGCCACAGGGTGAGAGGGGAATGGGAAGGCGCAGGGGAAGGTGGGGATTTAAACCAGCCTGAGGTCTCTTACCTATCTTCAAGAACTCAGCCATGGAAGAAATTTAGATCTAAGACTCCACCATCAGAATTCTCTAACTCCTCAGAGGAGAAGTATTTCTGGGCCAGTGTGGTGGCTCAGCAGGTAAAAGTGCTTGCTGCCAAGGCTGACAGCCTGAGTTCTAGCCCTAGAATTAATTTACATGGTAGAAAGAGAGAGCCAACTCAAGAAAGCTGTCTTCTGGTCTCTACATGTTTGCAACAGTGTGCCTGCAGAAGTGTGTGCATGCGTGTGCATACGCATGCTAATAATGACATTTTAAATCTTTACTGGTTAAAAGAAAGGAAGAAGGAAGGATGGCTGGATCAAGGGAGGGAGGGAGGGACGGAGAGAGAGAGAGAGAGAGAGAGAGAGAGAGAGAGAGAGAGAGAGAGAGAGAGAGAAACAGAGACAGAGACAGAGACAGAGACAGAGACAGAGACAGAGAATATACTGGCCCCGGTATTGGGGAATTCTGGAAGCTGAGGCAAAAGAATCATGAGATCTGGATCAGCCTGGGCTACATAATGAGTTCATAGCCTGGGCTACATAGTGAGACATTGTCTCAAAAACAAACAAACTATGGCAGGGTGCTGGTGAGATATGGCTCAGTGGTTAAGGCACTGTTGCTCTTGCAGAGGACCTCGGCACAACTTATAGGATACAGATGCGAACCACAGCCCCCTAGGAACAGCCACGCCCATTTTTGAAACTCCTGAAGACTCCTCACTGGTGAGAAAGAAATGCATGACTGTGATGAGCTGGAATGTCTCAGGTCCAGAGCTGTTTCTCCTGGGCTACTTTGTCCCTTTCACAGCAGTGTAGCATCCACCTCTGCATCTGACCCCACATCCATGTGACTCTCGGAGAAGCCCGTCGGAATGCGTTGATTTAGACCACAGATTCCACCAACAGGTAAGCTGAGAACGTCATCAGTCAGCGTTGAGACATAGCAATGTCACATAGTAATGCACATGTCTGATGCTCCCAGCACTGTATTCGGAAAAAGCCTTGATGTATGAGTTTAAACAAAAATGTGCCGAAACCATTTCCATGACAGAACGTGTCACTCAGAGCCACTTGCATCTGTCTTTCCAAGCCATGGTCTCTCAAGTTTGGCTTAGAATAAACTTATTATTCCATGTAACGTATGTGCGTGTGCGTGTGTGTGCGCGCATTTGTGTGCGTGTGTGTGTGCATGTGTGTGCATGTGTGGGGTACGTCTATACTTGCATGGGTATGTGCATATGTGGCATGTGCAGGTCAGAGGTCAACGTCAGGTGTCTTCCTCAATTGCTCTCCACCTTACTCTTTTGAGATAAGGTCTCTCACTGAACCCGGAACAAGTTTCACTCTGCCTCCCACAGCCCCTACACACACACACACACACACACACACACACACACACACACACACACACATACTCACACACACGGTGCTATGCTTACAAGACACCAATACACCTAGACCTTGTACAGTACCTGGGATCCAAACTCAGGTCCTTATGACTATACCACGGGCACTTTATCCACTGACTCATCTCCCCAGCCACTTACTCTCTTTGAAGCGACAACTCTTCTAGCCTGGGGCGGAACCTATTTCAGTGACCCAAAGGCTGGAACAAACCTTTCCAGCACTCACGGGCCAGTGACGCAATGACACGGACGTGCGGGAGAGCGAGTGTGGCTTGCACGTTCACATCGTCCCCTGGACATCCCACAGTGGGGAGCAATGAGTCCCCAGCTCAAAGAAGCAAAGACATAGGACTCTTGTCCCACAAGTCCAGGAGCGAGTAGTTCAAGGTATAGACGGGAGAGTGAGTTGCCTTCCTTGTGGATCCGTGTTAATGGAGGCTATAAAATTACTGCAAAGAGAAAAGGAAGCATGGCCGGCGTCCCCTGAGTGAGCCAGCCACTTTGCCAGCTCACCGTCATTTCCACACAATTAAACCTTTATTTCCGTAGGCAGTGCCACTTCGGAAGTGTCTTCTGTTGTACAGACCTGGTGAGCTCGCCACAGGCCACTGAAACTTCTCAGGGACGAAACTGGGCAGAGAGACACTTCAATTCAAAGCCTGGCTGTGGTCACTACCACACAGGTAATTAAGACCGAACCATGCTAAGCAAAATAAATTAGAACTGAGGATTTGGATCAGAGCGGGAAGAAAATTGGCCCCTGAGGTCATTAGCACAGGCTGGGCAAGGCAGTGAGGTGGTAAATGTGTCTGGAGGGCAGCGTATGCTCAGCAGGGTGCCTCTGTGTCTCTAAAGACTTGAGGCACAACAGGAGACCAAGGATGCACAGAACTGGAACAGTGAAAGAAACAGTGAAAGAAACAGTGAAAGAAACGGGTAGCCAGGGGGTTGGGGATTTAGCTCAGTGGTAGAGCGCTTGCCTAGGAAGCGCAAGGCCCTGGGTTCCGTCCCCAGCTCCGGAAAAAAAGAACCAAAAAAACAAACAAAACAAACAAACAAACAAACAAACAAAAAACAACAACAAAAAAAACTGAAACGGGTAGCCAGTCACTCATCCAGGGCCACACACCTGACTGACTAGACTACCCAGCACCTCTCTCGAGTGTCCAACAACATCCAGGTTTGTGTGGATAAAACCTGTTTGCCTTCTTCCCCACCTCTATGCTGAGGCTGCTGTGACTCAAGCCTCGGGCTCTGTCAACACCACCATACCAGCAAAACTGTCACTAGCCTATAAACCATCCTGACTGAACCCACTGAAGCAGGACTAGCCTGGTATCCCATGTCCCCATGGCCTTGTGTCCTGTCCCACCCCTCCTCCATCTCTATCTTCTATGATCCAGGCCCCTTGATGACTCCCACGGTGACTATCATTAATCTCTCCCTTTATACCTGCTACCCACAATCCCGCTCTAGGAAGAGCACCCACGGATACCCACAGAATTTCCCCCTCTTTTCCTCTTTATCTCCCTCCCTCTTTTCTTCCCTTCATTCTTTTTTTGCTTTTTTGTTTTGTGAGACAGGATCTTGCTATGGTAGCAAGGACCTCAAGCTGGTCCTGGACTCAAAGCAATGCCCCTGTCTCACCCTTCAGAGTAACAGGCATGGCTACTATGTTTTGTCTTATTTTCTTAGACTCTATGTTCCCTCACATGCTTTTAAGATAGCATCTAAAACGCCCAATTACAAGCTACAAAGAGAAGTAATTCCCAGACTTGTACACTGACATTTTAGCTACCGCATGGCTCTACTGCACAAAGCACAGGAAACCTGAGTCTGCACCAGCCGCTGAGAATGCGGACCTAAAAGCTGGGATTTCTCCATGGCTTCCTTTGTAATCCCCTCTCCCACATCCTAATGCATCCTCGTGTAAGACGATCCTACTGCTCACTTTCTCTGTAAAGGCATCTCAGAATGTTTTTCTGCTAACGGAAACCTCTTAGATTAAAATTTTTAAGACCTTTTAAAGCATTAGCCCACAACTGACAAAAAGAGGATATACTAACATTTACATATTTTGGTTTTACATTTTATTTATCTGTGTGTGCATGTGCATGTGTGTGTGTGTGTGTGTGCGTGTGCATTTGTGGAGGTCCAAAGGCAACCCATGGAGTCAGATCTCTTCCTCCACCACAGGGGTGGACTCGAATTCTGATCACCAGGCTTGTCAGCGAGTGCCTTTACCCACTGAGCCGTGTCTCCATCCTAGATAAATAATTTTTAGATTTAAAAAACGTAGACTGTCAACTGTTTGGAGAACTTACTAAGTGGCAGTGCGCGTCTTTACATCGATTTCTGGGGCTTTGTTGATAATGTATATACTACATATAGTATTGCTGATATTCACGCCTCACTAATTCTCCTACACCTCCTTCCCCACAACTCGCCTCCTCAACAGCCTCCCTGCGGGTTCGTGTCATGTATATTTTGATTTTGCCTATGAGAGGAAATGTGGTATTTTGTCCTTCTCCCCCCACCATACTATCTTCTCTTGCTCCCCCCCGCCCCTTTCTCATGGCCCCTCCCTCACCCTGCAAAGTCCCGTTCTGCTTTCACATCATCACGCAGGTCAGCTCGTCGATGCGTCAATGCGTGCGATCTCTTACAGCCTACCCCGAATCACCACGGCAGGGGACCAGACAGAAGAGTGACCCACAGGTTGTGTGGTTGCTTGCAGGTCACCGATGCCAAGCCTGCAATCCAGCAGGTTTCAGTCAGTAGTTTAGCAGAGCCTTGCAGCACCCAGCTTTTATCGGGTTCTGTCCCCAGCAAGCACGGCCATATCTTCCTGCCCCACTAGCCAGGGGGAAAAAAGGGTTGGCTTCTAACGGTGCCGTGCTCTTCAGAAAGGAAGACCTCTTTTCTCTCTGAAGCCATCATTATCTGACCATTATTGCTGTCACCATTATCATGATGATTGCTAACCCTCCTACCATTGACACCATCTTCATCCTCACCTCCACTAGCAGCAGCAGCAGCAGCAGCAGCAGCACCACCACCACCACCGGTTGCATCAGCCCCACCATCCCCACCATCCCCATCACCATCCCCACCATCACCATCATCATTACCATCCCCACCATCACCATCATCATCACCATCCCCACCATCCCCACCATCACCGCCACCATCACCATCACGATCGCCACCATCATCACCATCACGATCGCCACCATCACCATTGCTACCATCATCACCATCATCACCACCATCACCACCATCATCGTCACCATCCGAAACATCACCACTATCATCGTCACCACTACTACTGCCAACAGCACTTTCACCACTACTACCACTGTCACCAACACTGTCACTGCCTTTACCACCGCCACTCGACCACCACCTCCACCACCACCACCACCTCTGCCACCTCCACTTGTCACCATCACCACCACCTCCACCATCACTATCATGGTCACCATCAGATCCTCACACCTCTGCCACCATAATGACCGTCATTTCGTCTTAGGAACACACCATCTCACACCACCATATATGGTATGTCAGCGGCTTCTCTCGATTACTAAGAATCTCTTCCGTTGGAATGAAGCTCCACACAGCTGGCAGGTTGTCTGTGTGGCTCACGCCATGTCATTTGCCCCTAAAGGACATCTCATCTGGAGGAGATGCCCACAGGATGCTTTGTGGACAACACAGGTACAGACAGCACTGTGCCCCCTACTGCAATGGCATAGCTCCCACTGCTGGGCATGGCTTAGACTTGACAAGCAGATCTCTGGAAAGTTAAGAGTATAATCCAGGACGTCTCCCCAGCCTCAGTTTCCCTCCTCTGGGTATGTGGGCAATCATACCCCTAGCTTAGAAGTTCACAGGGAGTTCCTGCACTGTGAGTGTTTGCTAGGAAATCAATGCATGTGCTTTGAAGTGCAAAATCCAACGGCGGCATCGGCACAAAGCTTCCACAGCTGCACCTACTTCCACCGTCTCTGCAGGCTACGGGAAAGAGTCCTGTCTCCTAAGAAGAGAGGGCAGCAAGCTTGGCATAGCAGCATGCAAGTGTAATCCCAGCCCTTAGAGGATCACCATAACTTCTGCGTAAGCCCGGTCTACAATGCAAATTCTGACACAGTCGGGTCTACATAGGGAAACCCTGTATTGAAACTAACAATGGAAAGAAAGGGAAAAAAGGAAGGAGGGAAGGAAGGAAGGAAGGAAGGAAGAATCTATACGCTCCCATCTACTATGTACACCTATGGACCCTGCTGCTGCTTGGCCACATATGGAGGAGTCGCAAGCAGTATCAATGAATGTGTGAATGAATAAATGGATGGATGGAGGAATGAATGGTGGATGACAGATGGAATTTGGTCAGATAGATGACGCAGGAGAGGTGGATGGATGTGATAAGTGGATGGCGGTTGTTGTCGGAGTGATGCTGAGTGCTGGGTGGGTGGATGATCGATAGGTGAGTAGGGACAGACAGACAAATGAATGGCTCATGCTAACTCCTCTCTCCACTGCTCGGGAGTTAAGAAGCCAGCCGGGGAGGAAGGAAAGAGGAGCAGGGGTTCCCAGTGCCACCGAACTGTTTTTTCGGTGATGTGTGTTTTGGGTGGCCTGAGCATTCAGATTCAGCAGCTGTCCCCCAGCTGTCCCCATCCAGCTGTTCCTGGGAGTCAGACGTCTCTTTGTTTGCCCAGTTCTTAGCAACTGTTGCCTTTTCTGAAGGAGAGCATAAACCAGCTGTCACCCGCAGGAGGAAACGCAGAAAGGTTGACCCTGCAGGGAGACACTCGCAACACAGAAGACACTCACTAGAGGGGAGAGGGGGGTTCTGGAAGGTCCTTCGTTTCTTACACGGCTCCTTCCTCACAGGCTCTGTTCCCATCACCCTTGCCCGGTCACAGAGCAGCCTGGTGGGCTTCCAAGGCAGCTCTCTAAAACGGCTCTGGATGTAAACAAACAGACCCTTTGGGTACTGTGTTTCAGAAACCTGTCTCCACCAATGGCATCTCTGGGCAGGTGCCGATGAGAAATGCTTTTGCTACTCAGGCAGCGTAGAGGATTGGTGCAGACAGGAGGACTGAAGGTGGACGGAAAACTACCGCCTGGATCTGGAACGTGTACTATAGTGATGGCTGACGGCTGCTTCCAGGGTCGAAAGGTAATGGCTGGAAACAGGACAAGACTGCACAGAACACAAACTGTGAGGTGGGAGCTGGTAGAGCTTGGGTCAGAGCCTTTCCTTTGTGTGTGTGCCTTTAAAATCTCCCTGTTGAGATAATGGTTCTGGAGAGATGGCTCAGTTGGTAAAGTACTTACCTCACAAGCACGAGGACCTGAGCCCAACCCCAGATCCCATGTAAAATGTCAAGTGACGGTGCATGCCTCTAATTCCAAGAATTAGAACAAAGAACGCCAGGAGGAAGAAACAGGAGGATCCCTAGGGCTCACTGGCAAGCCCGTCTCGCCAAGCCAGCTGGTCTCAGGTCCCAGTGAGGGACTTTGTCTCAGAAAACAAGGTAGTGGGGCCAGCAAGATGGCTCAGGGATGAAGGCACTTGCCTCCAAGATTTATGATGAGTTCAAACCCTGGAACAGACATGGAAGGAGAGAATTGACTCAAATCGTCCTCTGATTTCACAGGAATGTTTCAGATTCCCTTGCCCCTGTCTGTCTGTCTGTCTCTCTCTCTCTTTCACACACACACACACACACACACACACACACACA
The DNA here is from genome assembly GCF_011064425.1 of Rattus rattus. Lineage (NCBI taxonomy): Eukaryota > Metazoa > Chordata > Mammalia > Rodentia > Muridae > Rattus > Rattus rattus. Next base: position 14,102,616 of record NC_046169.1, on the reverse strand, counting down.
CACACACACAAAAGAAGAGAATGAAGAAAAACTGAGGTGATTGGCTCCTAAGATATGACACCCAAGGTTGACCCTCTGCTTTCCACATGCATGTGCACCCACACAGACACATTTATCCACACACATGACCTTGCACAAGTGCAGATGTGGTGCACATGTGTATACACACACACACACACACACACACACACACACACACACACACACAATGTAAGTAATCATCTTAGAAACTAAGCAGAGCCCAGTCTGGTTAGTACCACCTACTAGTAACTGGCCTGATTAGTACCACCTACTAGTACCTGGCCTGGTTAGTACCACCTACTAGTACCTGGCCTGGTTAGTACCACCTACTAGTACCTGGCCTGGTTAGTACCACCTACTAGTAACTGGCCTGGTTAGTACCACCTACTAGTACCCAGTACCACAGGTGCTGCAGGTGCCTCATGCAGCCAGACTGTCTACTGCACAGAAACGACCGCATAGTGACTAAGTCAAGGATGCGGGGATAGAAGATGGGGTCAGGAGAGGCTGTGGGTGCCGGTGAGAACAAGCACGGGGTGAGCATGGCAGGGGCTAACACAAAGCTAGCCTACAAAGGACACCTCACAAACTGCTGGTACAAAACAAGTCACCCTGGACTCCAGGCTGCACTGTCATTTACACACACCAAGCTGCTCCTCCACTCCTCCCATGTCAGCCTCCTACTGCCCAGCACCTCCACTCCTGCCAGGTACTCCTCCTCTGAGCAGAAGGCTTCCTCCTGGGGAAGTCTTTCCTGTATCTCTATCCCCATCCCTAGCGGAGTTTTCACACTTCAAATTCTAGCAGTTTCCTGCAGACTGGAGCACTGTCTCCAGGAGGTGGGGGAGGGCTGGCTCCTGAGTCTCCAGAGGTAAACAAAACACAAATGTGGGAGAGTGGAAATTTCCAAGATTCTCAGGGCCCCGCCCCAGCTTTGTACACAAAGTAAATAACTGCAAAGGGATGACATCAGGTAAGGGAGAGGTTACGGGGAGGGAGTGCTGTCGGAGGGAGATTCTTGGACCTCCTGGGCTGTCTACCAATCGTTCAGGGAGCTCCATGGTTGTTGCATTTAGGCTGGGTAAGTCTTACCTCTAGAGGATCCCATGCCACAAGTGGCTTCTTAACATTCACTCGGATGACTCTGCCTCTGCTTGATAGGTAGGGAAACAGGCTCAGAGGTGGCAAGCGGCCCTTGGAGGCTTCATGGTTTCTTTAGGGCTGAAATCAGACTTTCTCTGGGTCCTGTACACCTGACAGCTGCCTGGGCCAGCATCATAGGACATTCCCCATACTCTTGGCTTGGCTGGCCTCTGGCAGGTGAGCAGCTGGTGAATTACCGCCTATTGCACTGGTGGCCTAGTCCCCACATAGCACACAGAGAGCTGACATCCTTTTGCCTATGGATCCACAGCTTGTGACAAACCTAGAGTCTTTAGGACCCTGGATCAATGGTTTCGTGGACTCATCCACCTGGCATCTTGGATATGACGGCCCCCTTCACTTCCGACTTGGTTGTGTGCGACCAAACACATTCGCGCCTACATCTACTCACACCAGATAGGGACCCCATGACACCAAAGCAGACCGTACCAAAGTCAACTTGGTGAACCAATGACTCTTCATCGGGGTCACCAACAGGAGTATGGGTGAGGGGTCGCTTACGAGAGCAGGGCTCACTCAGAAGCAGCTGTAACGCTGGAAAGTCAACTCAGCCTAGGAGACACTCAGGAAAAGGCTCTTCACTATGTAATCCAGACATTTTGGCATTTTGGCTTTCTCTCTCCCTGCCCTCCCCACCCCTACTTTTCTGTCTTCCTGTTTGCATGGTGACTTGGCTGACACCCTCTGGTGAGATTGGGGAACCTACCCAAGAGCTTCCCCCAACAAACCTGTCGTTATTCTTTAGTTCAGCTTGAATTGGCTCATTTTGCCTCCAGAGAATATCTATCCCTGCCCCTGTAAGTAATTCTGCACCTATACTCCCGTAAGTAACCCCAATAAACTCACTGGTCCACGAAGCTGGACTTTGCTATAATTGTATCTCAGCTCTGTCATTGGTCGCCTCCCTTGGAACAGTAGATGTTTGCTTGTAATACCCAGAAAGATCACACAACAAGTCCCAGCCAGGAAGCAGGGATGAGTCCAGACGCTCACTGCCCTCTTTGTCCAGTCCAGGAGTCCAGCCCGTGGGATTGTGCTGCCCGAATTTAGGGTGGCTCTTTCCACCTCAGAAAACCTGATCTAGAGTCTCCCTCACAGACAGGGATTTGCTCCCTAGTGATTCTAGGTCCTGTCGATCAACATTAGCTATCCACCAGACAAGGTCAGACAAGGTCAGAGGTCAGACAGGGTCACAGGCAAGATCCACAGCAAGTACGAATGGCCATGGCCAAGAACACCTGAGCGCCACACTTCATCACTCCCATACTCTGAGTGGATGCGGCTCTGGGGTCCTTTTCAGAAATAGTCTCCAACGACAGTAGAACTACCTTGTGGTTGCAGGGCATTCAATCCACCACCTCCATAAGACCTACTTGCTAGAGAAGTCTAGACATGAGGAAAACTATTGTTCTCTTCAAAAAGCTATGGCTGTTCATGCACGCAACCTGCTTAAGGTAGCCTGCTTAACCTCTGTAACAGTAACAGTCCAGCCTCAAGAAGGACACTAGGAGGCTCTTCAAGATAATGAATACCTATTACAGGTTCAGGCCTCTCATCCCAGCTATCAGGGAGCGTGGGGCAGCAGAACGGAAGGAAGGCTCAAGGTCTGCCTACAGACTACAGAGCCTACCCCAAACACTTGGTAAGACCTTGTTTCCAAAAAAAAAAAAAAAAAAAAAAAAGAAGGATAAAGATGTATACCTAGCCCCTGCCTAGAATCCCCCAGTGAGGGGCTGGGCTGTGGCTCAGTGGTAGAGCCCCTGCCTAGAATCTCCCAGTGAGGGGCTGGGGGCGTGGCTCAGTGGTAGAGCCTCTGCCTAGAAAAAAAAGTGAGGGGCTGGGGGCGTGGCTCAATAGTAGACAATAGTAGAGCCCCTGCCTAGAATCCCCAGTGAGGGGCTGGGGGTGTGGCTCAGTGGTAGAGCCCCTGCCTAGAATCCCCCAGTGAGGGGCTAGGGTGTGGCTCAGTGGTAGAGCATTCACCTAGGCCCTAGGTTCAATTTCCAGTGTCTCAAAAACAAGAAAAAAGGAAGGAAGGAGGGAGGATGGAAGAAAGAAAAAGAAAAGATTATAGAACATGGAGCCAGTATCATTAAGGCAAGTTTCCAACTTCAGATTCTAGTTCCCATCCAAGTCCCTGGATACAGCCAAGACTCACTAGCCTCAGCCCAGGGCGAACCTGGCTTTCTGAAGAAGAAAGCCGAGTCTGATTCTGTAGGCCATTAAACTTCTCTTCAAATGAGGCTTCGGATTTTTACAAAATGCTAATTTTGTTTTTCAACACTGCCTGGAAGGGAAGCACAGAACCTCAAAGCCCTTGCCAGGCTGGAGAGGAGGAAGGGGGTCGAGAGCGCTCCCAGCAGCGAGTGGAGCCAGCTCCCTCGGTGCACATGACTCGGCAGACAGCGTGTTTTTCCCATCACCTGAGGCCCAGAGCCAATTTGTGCAAAAACAAGCTGCAGAGATAGGCGGGTGGGAGGAAGTGAGACCACACAGATAACAGGAGACAGCTGTGGGAGCCACACTCAGGCCAGAGGCCGGGAGATTTTAATTAGAGCAGCAGAGAACCGAGCTACTGGGTGACGCACCTGGCAGCCCTTCTGTTGGCTCAGGTAATGAGGCTCCCAGCCGAGGGCCCAACGCATGCCACAAACACGCAGTGCTTCCTAATTACCACACTGCTTGGCCCCTAGGGCTCAGTCATGCTCCCTCTTGGGGCACCCATCAAACACCTGGGAAGGAGCAGGATGGAACCCCAAGAGTCTCCATCTCCCTCCCAGGGCATCCCAGGGCTTCTGAGTGCTCCGGGAGCTGTATTTTGAGGATGCTGGGACTCTATCCAAGCAGGTGACTGTCCAGCTTCAGTGGGAGGGGTGAGGGTCTGCTTGGCCTCTGGTGGAGACACTAAGCAGAAGGCTGTACTTGCTGCCACCCTGGGGTACTTGCCAAGACCATGTTGACTCTGCATGGAGAGGTCATGAAGGGGCAGGGGGTGGGGAGATGACATCCTGGCTCAACCCCCAACTTGGACACTTGATGCTGGCCCTGGAGCAAGAGGCAAGAGCTCTAGACTGGACCCTGGAGAGCCCAGTCTTTTGGACAGAGCTGTCTCTGGAGACCTTCCTTTTGAGCTTGGGTGTCTCAATGACCACAGCAGCCTGCCAGGTAACTGAGGCCCTGGATAGAGCTGCAAAGACCTTCCTGAGTGCTGACTCACAGCAGGAGACTGGTGATGGAGCTGGAGAGAGAGGGCTTAACTGTTAGGGGTAAATGCAGAAGCCGGCATAACGGTACACACCTTTAATCTCAGCACGCGATATGTGAAAAGAGGCAGGCAGATCTCTGAGTTTGAGGCTAGCCTGGTGTACAGAGCTAATTCCAGGACAGGGAGGGTTACACAGAGACACCCTGTCTCAAAATACAACACAAAACAAAAAAAGGAATGACTTTTGCTCTTGTTGAGGACAAGAGTTCTACTCCCAAACCCCATGTTGCGGGGCTCACAGCCACCTCTGACTTCCACAGACACCCACATGTCCACATGTCCACATGATATAGATACACTTAATTAAAATTTAAAAATTCAGAAATGGCAGTGATGGTAACATTAGTGATGTTGGTAATTCTGATGGTGGGGGTGATGGGGATGGTGGGGGTGATGAGGATGGTGGGGTGATGGGGATGATGGGGTGATGAGGATGGTGGGGTGATGGGGATGATGGGGTGATGGGGATGGTGGGGTGATGGGGATGGTGGGAGTGATGGGGATGGTGGGGGTGATGGTGATGGTGGGGATGATGGGGATGGTGGGGGATGGTGATGGTGGGGGTGATGGTCTTGGTGGGGGTGATGGTGATGGTGGGGGTGATGGTGGGGTGATGGTGATGGTGGGGTGATGGGGATGGTGGGGTGATGGGGATGGTAGGGGTGATGGTGGGGGTGATGGTGGGGTGATGGTGATGGTGGGGGGGGTGATGGTGATGGTGGGGGTGATGGGGATGGTAGGGGTGATGGTGGGGGTGATGGTGATGGTGGGGTGATGGTGATGGTAGGGGTGATGGGGATGGTGGGGATGGAGATGATGGTGATGTTGGCAATGGTGATGGTGGGCGTGGGGTGGCGGGCTGTGAAAGGCACCTGGTGGAGATAGGTTGAATCCCTGAAAACCCTAATGGGGACGGCAGGTGCATTCCCAGTCTCCCAGATCAAGGCATCTAGCTGCAGCCCCCCACTGAACCCTATAGAGAGATTTGAGACAGACCAATCACGTAGGGCAGTGCTCCAAGCCCCTCCTCCACAGGTGAGGATGTGACCACAGGTCACATAGACTCAAGACAGATCAATCATAGAAGCAGGACCACGCCTCCAAATATGTAGATGAGGTCTTCCCAAGCTCTCGGGCCAAACCAATAGGAAGTGCCTGCTGTCAGACGCTGACCCATCCTGAAACTGTATTTGAGAGTCCTGTTCAGGATTGCAAGTGTGCAGCAATTATTCCGTCAGCTGAGAGCTTCTGTCATAAGAGCTGTAACACTGCTGCTTGGGCAAGAAGGGAAGAGATCTGCTCTCCCTGAAATCGCCACCAGAAGCTCTGTCGCACCCCTCGCTGCCTGATAGTCAGTCTCCTGCTGGCTCAGACCAGCCGAGCAACCTAAGTGGCAGAGGAAGAAAGGAGCAGAACCAGCAGTGGGGGTGGTAAAAGCTATGCCCCCCTCCCCACCTGAGTTCTCTTCCCTTCACCGGAACCCACACACCTAGCTGGGTGAGAGGTCACCAGGGAAAGCCCCAGGCACCAGAGCCCCACAGTGGGGATGGTGGGGATGGTGGGGATGGTGGGGGTGGGAATGGTGAGGATGGTGATGGGGATGGTGGGGATGGGGATGGTGGGGATGGTGGGGATGGTAGGGATGGGAATGGTGATGGTGGGGATGGTGGGGATGGGGATGGGAATGGTGATGGTGGGGATGATGGGGATGGTGGGGATGATGGGGATGGTGGGGATGGTGGGGATGGGGATGGTGGGGATGGTGATGGTGGGGATAGGGATGGTGGGGATGGGGATGGTGGGGATGGGGGGGGTGGTGGTGGTGGTGGGGATGGTGGGGATGGGGATGGGGAATGGTGATGGTGGTGATGGTGGGGATGATGGGGATGGGGATGGGGATGGTGGGGATGATGGGGATGATGGGGAGGATGGGGATGATGGGGATGATGGGGATGATGGGGATGGTGGGGATGGGGATGGGGATGGGGATGGTGGGGATGGTGGGGATGGGGATGGTGGGGATGGGGATGGGGATGGTGGGCATGGGGATGGTGGTATGACTGAGTTAATGGAGTGCAATGGAGAGATGGTGATACTAATGCTGATGGTGTTGACTGTAACAATAACACACATACGTACTTTGCCATATAGTGGGTCTTATTACCCTCATTTGACATTGAAGCCCAGAGAGGGTCATCACAGTCACGGTGTAGACATTTTAACACACCTGAAGTGTGTCTAAGTGATGATATACACATGTGTGCATGCACCATTGTCTAGATCAGCGCTCTTATGGGCTTCTCTCGGGACCCCAACACCCACCACCAAGTCACCTCAGGATACAGGGACCCCCACGTACTGAGTGTTCCGAGGGGGCTCCCGCCAACAGGAGCCAGCTCCCTCGGCTGCATATACCCACAATGCTCAGCGTCCTCATCCCTGTGCAGGTGATAGAGGATGATCTGACCTGTCACCATGGAGACGCTGGCTCTGCTTCTGATGCACTGTGTTGCCTTCGGCAGAGGACAAGAAAGGAAACTGAAGCCACAAATTCATACCCTGGGCAAAAGCCCAGAGAGCCTTCAACGGGAGCCAACTAGAAACACAACTGTCTTAGATCTTATCAGCTAAGCCTCAACCTGTGTGCTTTTGTGTGTGCATGTGTGAGTGTGAGTGTGTGAACATGTGTGAGTGTCCGTGTAAGGTCCGCGTGTGTCTACTTTCCTCCGCTGGGATTACGAGCATGTGCCACCGGGCCCACCTTTTTAATGTGGATTCTGGGGATTGAACTCAGAAGTGCTTTAGCCACTAAGCCATCCCCCGAGTCCACTCATCCCTTCTATATGAAAGGATTTAACTCAACATCGTCTTTCTGCTTTCCAAACAAGTGTCTTTGGTGCAGCTGAGAAAAACTCCAAGATAAACTGACAAGAGAAAAATTGCTCAGCCCGTGACAATGAGCTTGTCCTAAACCGGAATCTAGTGGGAGAGGCCATCAGGAAAGGAAGGACGCTCACCTTGCAAAACGCCCATAGGGAAGGGCGAGCATGGCTCACGTCATTCCAGAAGTGGAGAGAGAGGAGCCCCAAGGCCAGAGCCCAAAGCCTGCAGCCTTGGAACTCTGCTTCTGCCAAACCACACTGAGCCAGACAGAGCTGCTAAGCCTGGCTTCCAGAACACCGGGAAGGCAGTCTCAGAAGGAGGCCGCACAGAGCAGCATCCTATGAGAGATTGGGGAGTCCCTGCGAGTTCCCTCAGGACCACTTCCTGGAGCCAGGTCCATGGCCAGGAACCAGAGTGCACTGTGTCCATATGAAAAGCAAGTTTTCCTCTGTGGAAAACAATAGACCCGAAGCAGACACACAGCCGTGCAGGAACCCCTGCTTCCCAGGTCAGCTTTGCAAACCAGCCATCTGCTTCCTCGGCTTCTCGGTGGCTTGGCTGGAGATCTCACACCCGCAGAGCGTTATCAGTGACCTGGCCTCTGCTGTAGATGATCAGACAGAGCAGGGCCTACCGTTATGTGACAGGGAGCAATGCTGGCAGGACCGGCTCGGCTGAAATCATGCCCACAGTGAGTGAGTCAGGACAGGTGTGGTATGCCTGCCTACGATTCCAGCCGTCGGGAAGCTGAGGCAGAGGGATAACAAGCTTACCCGACAGCTCACGGCTTACCTGAGCTTCATAGTGAGACCATGCCTCACAAAGGCAGAACGGAGCTTAGTGTGCAAGCACAAGGACCTGAGTTTAAATCCCAGACCCCATAGTAAGGCCTGGGTTCACACAGGGATACTGATAAGTCCATGAGGCCCCACCCCTTATTGGAGATCCACAGTAGATGGCTACTGAGAGGGGGAGACTCAGTCTTCCTCAGGGATGAGCCCCCTGATAGGTCATTCAATCCCACGTGGACAGCCCTAAACACATGTACCTATGAGTAATGCTAAATGGACTGTAAGGGTGTGTGCATGAGTGTGTGTGTGTGTGTGTGTGTGTGTGTGTGTGTGTGTATGCACACCCGCACGTATATGTGTATATGTGCATGTATGTATACATGTGTGTATGTGCATGTATACATGGTGCATTTGTGTGTATGTGTGCATGTGTGTGTGTGCACACTTGTTCGAATGTGTAAAATAAATACAGAAGAAGCAATCACCATTCCTAGAGGGAACCAGGGAGGGAGGAGTTGAAGGGGGAAAGAGAAGGGATGTATATTATGTACCCATGTGTGAAATTCCTAAATAATAAATATGAAAATTGAAATGTAATCACACGCTTGCAATTAATCCTGTGGAGGCAGAGAGAATGGCCCTTGAGGCTCACTGGCTGTCCAGCCTGGACTGCTCGGTGACTTTTAGACCAACGAAAGACCCTGCCTCAGAAACACAAGGCAGACAGTGCCCGAGGATGACACCCTAAACTGATCTCTGACCTTTACAGGCACACACCCACACAGGCATGTGCGCACATGTGCTTGCACATGCACAAGAATATATCCCTATACATACACAAAGAAGAAGAAGAAAGAAGAGGAGACAGCTTGTCTGTGTGGCGATCCACCATGGGATAGGTGACTTCCTACCTAAGGAACAGAAGGGGTCCATAGAGGTGCTCATAAGACCCACCCAGAGTGAAGCAAGGGTCCCAGGGGAGTCTCCAGACAGTTATCTATCACCTTGAACCATGTGAATGCCACATTCATTCAAAGTCAAATCTCAAAAGACGCTGTCAATGGATGCATAAACTCAGGTTAAAAACAGGTACAAAGCTGGAGAGACGGCGCTCTCAGTGAGGAGCTTGCCTCTCGCAAACACAAAGTCTGGAATCCAGTCCCTAGCTCCTAAGTAAGAAGCTTGTAGAGACAGTGGATGCGGGAGGCAGCCAGGCGGATCCCTTGGAATGACCAGGCAGCCACTATACCCCAATCATTACGTTCCAGGTCCAGTAGGCACTGCATTTCAAAACACAAGATGGATGGAAGGAGTGACCGCAAAGTTAACCTCTGGCGCACGGACACATGCACACATGTGTAGGTGTGCACGCACACAAACACACACAGAGGTATAAAACTTGTTGTTGACAAAGAGTCAACTGCTTTGCCCTAGTGACCAGCCAGGCACCATCTTCATCACCTTGACTGAGTCTGTTTGCAAGCGTCTGTCATGATCTTGCCAGTGGACTGATAATGTTTCCATTGAGAAAGAGAACAGTGAGAATCACTGAGCCTCAGAGGTTCGTCTGAGGTTCCAGTAGTTCCTCCTGGCCATCTGTATGCAGTCTGCCCTCATTGTGTGTGGCCTGGGTTATCAGGGAATGATAGGATAGAGGAAGTTAACTGAGGGGCTCCACAGCCCCATAAGCTCACTGGATCCTCAGGGGATCTTTGGTGGCATAGAACATTGTCACTGGAACTTGTTTTGTTTTATTTTTCCAGGCAGGGTTTCTCTGTGTAGCCCTGACTGTCCTGGAACCCCATCTGTAGACCAGGCTGGCCTTGAACTCACCGAGATCCACCTGCCTCCGCCTCCTGAGTGCTGAGATTAAAGGTATGTGCTACCACAGCCCAGATGTCACTAAGGGGTAGGTGGTGTTTAAATCTCCCAAGGGAAGGACTCACCTCTAGTCAATTAATCACATGTGCTGTCCTTCTGTGCTGTACAAAGGATCATTCTCAGGTCCCAATATTGGCTCATGAGTACCATTACAGGAATTACTCCCTATCAAAACCAGGGCAGGACCACACTGGCTGCTTTTCTAGTCACCACTATCGAATCCCTGCCAGAAGCAACATGTCGCATTTCATGTTCATTTTGACTCACAGTCAAAGGGAGTCCGTCTCACGGCAAGGAAGACATGGTGATCTGGGTGGCTCTATAAATGGTGGTGGGAGCTGGTGGCAAACACATTCACGTGTTGCTAGATCAGAAAGCAGAGAACATGCACCAGAAGTGGGTGAAACCGTATAAACCCCTAAAGCCCACCCTCAGAGACCTGCCTCAGACAACCATGCCTTGGGGGCTCATCGCTTCTACAAAGTGCCACGAAAACAACACCAGCTGGGGATCAAGAGTTCAAATACATGAGGGCTGGCAAGATGGGTCAGCAGTCAAGTTGACACTGCTGCCGTGCCTGGTGATTCGAGTTCAATTCCCAGGACTCACACAGTGGAAGGAAAGAAATAATTCCTGAAAGTTGTATTCTTACGCAAATGTGCAGAACGTGCACACACACATAAATGAATGGAAGGAAGGAAGGAAGGAAGGAAGGAAGGAAGGAAGGAAGGAAGGAAGGAAGGACAGACAGACAGGCTGAGTTGGGATGCATGAACTTGCAGGGAGCATTTCGTATTCAATGCTAGCAAAGCATCCCATGTTGGGTGATGTAGACTAAAACATATGGAGTTGAAGCGATGATTCAGCAGTTCAAAGCACGGCTCTTTCAGAGGACCCAGGTTCGATTCCCAGCACACTCATGGCAGCTCACAACTGTAACTCCAAGATCTGACACACTCAGACATACGTGCAGAAAAAAAAACACTGATGTGCATGTAATAAATAAATTACGCTTTAAAAAAAAAAACCACACAGTTTTTTGAAGCAGGGTGTCGCGTCATCCAGACTGACTTTGGACTAACTGTGCAGCTGAAACTACCCCTTAAACGTCTGATCCTCCACCTTCAAATGTTAGGCTTACAGGTGTCCCCCACCAGGCCCAGTGTATGCGAAACTTACAGCGAGCGCTTTATCCATCAAACCATCTTGAGACAGAGTCTTACTTTAGTAGCTCTAGATTGCCTTGGATTCGAAGAACCCCCTCCTGCCTCAGCCTCCTGAGCATTAAGATTGCAGACATACACCGCCACATCCAGATAAAACTTTCTGGTATTCTAATCATGTATACAATGAACTTCCCAAACATAGTGCCGGACCCTTCCTCCCTCACAGGTTTCTGTCCCTGAAGTAACAACTTCCTTCCTCCTCTGCTTGTCTTACAGTTTCTAAGAAGGCAAGGCTGGCCCAGGCATATGAAATATCCAGTCGTACAATCAGTGCAAAAAACAGTCCACTACTCTGTCTCTCTACAAGCTTACGCGTGTGGAAGCTGTGACTCTACATCCCATATTGGAGAGAGGTGGCTCGACTCTCTCTGAGGACCAGGGACACGGCTCCTGCACTGGTCCAGAAGGGCACACAGGTCTGTTTTGTAGAAGCTTCCCCTTCCTCGTGAGTCCACAGAAAGAAAACCAGCATCCCCCGGACTCCCCACATGTTTCAGCCAGGAGCAGGCGTGTAAGCCCCAGTGCCTACCTTCTCTCGTTGTCATCCAGGTGAGAAAAGAGCACGTTCTTAGAAATGGCCTTGGCCAGCGCAGTCATGGTCTTATAGTCCTTGGGAATGACCTGTGGAAGAGACAAGGCTCAGGCCTTTGAGCCCCAGGGACAAAGCTAGCTCCCCCAAGCTACTGCTAGGAACAAAGACACCATCCAGCCTGGAGCCACTATCCCACAACTGTCATGGCACTAGTATCAAGCTATGCTATAAAAAAACAGTAGGAAATGCCATAGACTTTAAGTTAATTTTTTAAAAATTACATTTATTGATTAATTGAGGTAGGATTCATGCACCATAATTTTCAGAGGTCAGAGATCAACCCACAGGAAGCAGTTCTCTCTTTCCACTAAATGAGTTCTTAGGTTTGGTATAAACATGTTTGCCTGCTGAGCCATCTTGCCAGCCCACCTTTAGACATTTTTTTAAAAATAAATTAAAAGCAAGAAAATTGGAATAGTCCAGTAAGAGGCACAGTCTAGCCAACAGTTTGGAACTGTTTTGGGACTATGGTTCTTTAGAGCTTTGAAGCCACTTAGAAAGTGTCAGAACACAGCCAGAACCATTTGTCAATTTTTTAAAAACTCTCATTGAATTTGTAGAAAGATGATAAGCAGTTGTTGAAAGATTAGAAGGCTGGGGGTGTGGCTCAGTGGTAGAGCCCCTGCCTAGAATCCCCCAGTGAGGGGCTGGGAGCGTGGCTCAGTGGTAGAGCCCCTGCCTAGAATCCCCCAGTGAGGGGCTGGGGGCGTGGCTCAGTGGTAGAGCCCCTGCCTAGAATCCCCCAGTGAGGGGCTGGGGGTGTGGCTCAGTGGTAGAGCCCCTGCCTAGAAGCCCCAGCCCCTCCTAGAATCCCCCAATGAGGGGCTGGGGGTGTGGCTCAGTGGTAGAGCCCCTGCCTAGAATCCCCCAGTGAGGGGCTGGGGGCGTGGCTCAGTGGTAGAGCCCCTGCCTAGAATCCCCCAGTGAGGGGCTGGGGGCGTGGCTCAGTGGTAGAGCCCTGCCTAGAATCCCCCAGTGAGGGGCTGGGGTGTGGCTCAGTGGTGGAGCCCCTGCCTAGAATCCCCCAGTGAGGGGCTGGGGGCGTGGCTCAGTGGTAGAGCCCCTGCCTAGAATCCCCCAGTGAGGGGCTGGGGATGTGGCTCAGTGTAGAGCCCCTGCCTAGAATCCCCCAGTGAGGGGCTGGGGTGTGACTCAGTGGTAGAGCCCCTGCCTAGAATCCCCCAGTGAGGTGCTGGGGCGTGGCTCAGCGGTAGAGCCCCTGCCTAGAATCCCCCAGTGAGGGGCTGGGGTGTGGCTCAGTGGTAGAGCCCCTGCCTAGAATCCCCCAGTGAGGGGCTGGGGGCGTGGCTCAGTGGTAGAGCCCCTGTCTAGAATCCCCCAGTGAGGGGCTGGGGTGTGGCTCAGTGGTAGACGCAGGCTGTAGTAAGAAGGCTGCTATGCTTCTGTTTTTCAAGATGAGAAACATTCCATACGCTGATGGGGGTGGTGGCTGCATGACTGTGCATGACCAATGCCACCTAGCGTTGCACTTAAAGATGGTGCATCAGGCTGAGCTGTGCCCTCCAGGTTCCTGTGTGAGGAAGCATCTTTGTGGAGAGACTTGCAGACCAGGTATGTGTGAGTGGTTGGGTTATTGAGGTGTAAGGGTAGAGTACAGGCTTCAAAGTGCCCTTAAGAGACTAGAAGGCGTGAAGCAGGAAAGAACCACAGCCTATGTGGTCCTGAAGAACTCCATCCCTCTTCTCCCCATGCCTGTTCAAGTCCCAGAACTACAGGGAGCTGCGTTTGAGACACACATTAAACACTGCTTGTCTCGGGGTTGGGGATTTAGCTCAGTGGTAGAGCCCTTGCCTAGGAAGCGCAAGGCCCTGGGTTCGATCCCCAGCTCTGGAAAAAAAAGAACCAAAAAAAAAACACTGCTTGTCTCACGGTGCCGGATACTATGGTGACAGTGATCCCATCCATCACCAAGTCTCCTATTCCATGTGACCCCCACGCTCTGGCCACATAGCGAATTGAATCGCCAGGACTGACAGGGACATCCAGGTGTGTATGAACAAGTGCTGGGATTCTTTACCTTCCTCACATAGGAGACGGCATCTTCCTCAGTGTAGACTTCAGCACTCACGCCACCCCGTCGACGACGCGCCTTTACCACAGGATTTGGAGGTGTTGGGGAGATCTCCTCATCGTGGGAATCACACTGTGAGTTTGACTTCTGCCGAGCCAGGATCTGCCTGTTTTCCTCCTGGGAGAGAAGAAAGGGAGGGTAAGAAATTGGCTGTCTGGGCTGGAGAGATGGCTCAGTGGTTAAGAGCACTGACTGCCCTTCCAGAGGTCCTGAGTTCAAGTCCCAGCAACCACATGGTGGCTCACAACCATCTGTAATGGGATCTGATGCCCTCCTCTGGTGTGCATGAAGACAGCTATAGTGAACATATATATAATAATAAATAAATCTTAAAAAAAAGAAAGAAATTGGCTGTCATCTGAATCTGATGACTAAGACTTGTCACTACTCAGGAGACTGAGGCAGAAGGATCAGAAAATTCAAGGCCAGCATAAAACTGAGACCCTTGTCTCAAAATAAAGTCAGAAGAGAGCTGGGGATGTAGTTCAATGGTAGAGCCCCTGCCTAGAATCCCCCAGTGAGGGGTTGGGGTGTGGCTCAGTGGTAGAGCCCCTGCCTAGAATCCCCCAGTGAGGGGCTGGGGTGTGGCTCAGTGGTAGAGCCCCTGCCTAGAATCCCCAGTGAGAGGCTGGGGATGTGGCTCAGTGGTAGAGCCCCTGCCTAGAATCCCCCAGTGAGGGGCTGAAGGTGTGGCTACAATATCTGTCTAGAATCCCCCAGTAAAAGACAGATGGTGTGGCTCAGGGGTAGGGTTCTGGTTTAGACTCCCCCAGTGAGGGATAGAGCCACAGATCTGTGTTAGACTGCTGGCTTAGCATGTCCAGGGCCCTGTACCCAGTACCTCCAAGTCAAGAAAAGAGAAGACCATACCAGAAAGCAACTGTCAGAGCATAACTTAGCCTGAGAGTCATAAACTCTCAGGGTCCCCAAGGGTCTTCAGGGTAAAGCAAGGCGCTTACAGGTCACTCCCCAAATCTGGAGCCTCAGGATGGGAAATGGGGCTACATAGAGCTCTAGGCATGCCAGGATACCAGAACGAAAAGGGCAATGGCACTGGGCCAGCTTGTGAGAGACAGGATCCTGTCTAAAACAAAAATGGTCCTAGTGTGAAAAATTCTGCTGACCTTTGTCCTGGGAGTAGGAATCAGAGCACAGGAGACCTGGTCAGACAGACCTGTACAGGTATGGCGGCTCCACAGGAGAGGTCGGCTGTCAGCAAAGTCCCACCAGCACTGTCTAGAACTCCCAACCTCCTCTTTCTGGACCCACTCTTCACAGAGGTGGGTGCAACAGCCTGCCTGTGGCTCTAACCAAAGAGGCCACATCTCCACCAATCAGCATGGCCAGGAAAAGGAACCCATCACCCACCATGGCGTCTCATCACAGTGACTGGCTGAATCTCAGTGTTTCGAGTCAGCGGATCCTGAACACCCAGCCAGGAAACCACAAAGAATGTTCAGTGCAGTTCTACAAAGCCGTCTAAAAATATCTTTTATAGAATTTCCCGCAAGAAGACAGCAGGTGGGTGAGGCTCCTCCCCTCCCTCCAGACTCTCCACTCTAACGATAGTACATTAAATATGCGCATACATAAATCCACGCCACCGCCAAGGAGAATGGGAGAAATGCCATCAAAAAGTTTCAGAAGATTCCTGGGGAAAAGGACAGCCAACCCAGGAATGGGATCCAGAACAGATATGGGCTTCCCCAGCTTCAGGAAAGAAGGGGTGTGCACTGCAGAACCCCCTGGAACACAGTGGTGCCCAGAGCAGATCCCAGAAGAGGAAGGCAGGGCCAAAAAACCAGCCCCTGGGCAGACCCTGCACCAGGGCCGGCTCCACAGGCCCTCATGGCTTCCCTTGGCTTAGCCTTTATCGTGGAAATGTTCAAGATAATACAAAAGTATGACTCACCAAACACCCAGAGCCCAGAACAACTTAAGATCAAAGGAGACCCACTCCTCCACTCCTTCCTTAGTCACGCATGCAGGAACAGAACCTAAGATCCTACCACATAATTTGAAGAAGCAGCCACGTCATTAGAAAAATGAAATTCTGCCTGCCTGTTTGTGGGCATAAATAACATCGAAATAAATAATGTATTCCAGAAAAAGGATGCATGACGCACTCCAAAGCCAGGCTTCGTGAGGAAGGATGATGGTTTATCCACTGTGACACTTTATATTAAAGGACATGGAACATCATAATATCTAGTGGGTGGCCCTTTTGTGCTCCTGAGAGCCCTGTTCTGAATGAACCCGGAATCCTCATCTCCCCCTCTATGCTGAAAGGTGGAAGCACAGATTTGGAAAACCCCAGGTAGAGTTGGGCACAGCAGAACATACCTGAGGGTCCTCCCAGCACTGGGGAGGCTAAGGCAGAAAGACCGTGACTTTGAGGCCAAGCTGAGTTACATAGCAAGACCCTATCTCAAAAAGCAAACAATAGTTAGGAACGAAGGTCAGTAGTGTGTTCACTTGGCATGCATCAAATCCTGGGTTTGATTCCCCTGCAACCTCATAAGGAGAGCATGGGTAGTGCACACGTATAACCCTAGCCATCCAGAGGGTCTGTCCTACATAGTGAGTTCTAGAACAGCCAGGGATATATACCGAAACACTGTCTCAAAATCAAAATCAAAATATGCAAAAGAAAAGAAGAATGCACAGGTACAGACAGAGGCCCCAAGAACAAGTTATATTCTTGTAGGAAACATCTGGATTACAGGACTCTCCAAGCCCTCCTACATCCACCCCATTCAGTCACAGGGGTCTCTGAGGACAGCTGTGAGGGAAGCTTCCATCCGCGCCCAGGAGAGAAAGACTGAACCTTGCAGAACACCAATAGGAGGCTGACTCACCAGCCTTGTAGTCTGAGCACAGCCCTCAGCATGTGGCTGACTCATTTCCACAGGGTCCCATCCCATGCCTTCCCAACACGCTGAGACACACATGATCTGTGGACCCATCATGCACCAGGCTTGGTAAGCCTGTGTCAAACTCAGATCTTGGCGTTGAGCTCCAGGTGGGGTGTAGTGTTCACTCCATCGGCACTGGCTGTCTCATCTCACTCAGAACCCAGCACTCTAGGACCTCAGGCCAAGCTACATCAGTACAACGTCCTGTTGCCTTGACAACCAACCTCAGCATCTCAAGATGGCTGCCGTTCTTGTATATCTCTCCCCATTGCCAGCACCATAATAGATCAACAATTCGTCCTGGATTACCTTGTATGCTCAGAGAGATTGCTGGGTTTTGTGTATGTGCGTGTGGAGGTAAGGCAACCTGAGCTCTTGCTCTCAGGTGCTGTTCACTGGTTTTCTGAGATGATGTCTCTCCCAAGCCTGGAACTCACCAAGTAGGCTAGGCTGGCTGCTCAGCAAACCTAGCTGTCTCAGCTTCCCCTGTGCTGGTTCAAAAGGGCCCACTACCTTGCCTAGCTTCCTTTAAAAAATATATGCACATATAAGTATATTAATATTAATATATTCAAATGCATACATATGTTAATATGAATGTATGAATATAAATATACTGAAGATAAATATATTAACATAAGTATATGTTTGAACACACAAATATATAATATAGGTGTATTTAAATAAGACATAGATATATTTAAATATATAAGTATATAAATACATATTTAAAGACATGAGTATATGAGTGTAAATATATATTTGAATACATAAGTATATGAATATATATATTTATATGGAGTCTGGGGATTGAGCTCAGGTCCTCATGTTTATAAGCATTTTTACCAAGTGAGTTAACGCTCCAGCCCTATTACTAGTTTTTGTTGTTTGTTTTGGATTTATTGTTTGTTCGAGACCGGGTCACATATAGCCCAGGCTGGCCTCAAACTTACTATAAACCCCAGGTTGGTCTTGAACTCCTGAACCTTCTGGAATGCTGGGATGACTGATGTGCGCTGTCTGCCCAGTTTCAGTCAGAAGTTGTGGTTAATGAGCCACTGCCACAGAAACCACCGTGCACACTCATGGGCCATTCTTACCTAGACCATTAGACCATGGCTCTAGCTAGTGATATTGCCTGTGGCTTGAGTGACAAGCAAGCCCTGGGCCTTTGCTTTGAGAAGTGACTTAAAACAACAGCTGCAAATGATCTGAATACAGTGCTCGGGTATGGAACTCTCGCAAAGTTAAAAATTTAAATGAAAAAAACAAACCGATTTGGGATTGGATGTCACATCGGCCACACAAGCATAGGGACCGGAGTTGGGATCCCCAATACCCACACAGAAAAGCTGGGTGTGGTTTGGTTCCCGAAAGGCTGATAAACAGATCCTGTAGGCTTCTACTCAGACAAGACTAATCACCAAGTTCCAGGTCAAGGGAAACCCTGTCTCCAAAAAAAGACCTCTGGCCCACACACACACAGACACACAGACACACACACACACACACACACACACACACACACACACACACCATTCGCTCACACACATGGACTCACACATACACAAATCCCAGCACACTTAACATTTGCTGTGACAGATACCAACGTATAGAAACATTCTTTCCATTTATAGCTATTTTGGGTCAAAATGGCAACGAACCAGGCTTGGAACCTGAGTCTCTATAAAGCACAGATTCATATCGTCTCCCACACTTAGTGGGGAATCTCTCACGCAAGGTTCACCACTTCCCTTATGGTGTATACACCCTTCCCTCCCACATCCCATGACCCGACAGGTCCCCGAGGACCCACCTTGTGACTTCACTTAGGCTTTTCAGCAACCCTTTGAGGGTAACAGCATTAAACCTCACCAAAATAATGTATTTAAGTACCGTAAAGACGAGGAAGGGCAGCCCTTGTTTGAGAAGCCTGCACTCACTCTCTGGGTGGGTTGTAATTTTGCCCCCGTGTGTCTGTCTTTCTAGTAACTTAAAATCTATGCTTAACCTGTCCCCTAGCGCCAGCATGCCCGATAACCAGAGTGTGATTGCCCAGACACACAAGATGGAAGAAAAGAACCAACTCCAAGTTGCTCTCTTACCTCCCCCTGTAAGTGAAAATACACCCCAATAAATAAGTAAGTGTAATTTTAAATCTTTAGAATTATTTTACGTGTATGGGTGTTTTGCATGCATGGATGTTTGTGCACCACACAAGTATGCCTGGTGCCCACAGAGGTCAGCAGAGGGCATCAGACTCAGAACAGGGATTTCAGATGGTTTGTGAACCAGGGTTCTCGAGAAGAGCAGCGGGGACTCTTACCCACTGAGCATCTCTCCAGCTCTAATAAATGGAAATGTGTGTTAAGAAACCTCGACTCTGCTTTGTACTAGCCCATCCTGAAGTTCCTTCCTGCTGTGAAAGGTCATGGTTCTGATTTTATCAAAATCAAGGTCTTGAAAAGACAGAGAAACAGGACCCCCGTTGAAGGAATCAGAGAAAAGACTGGAAGAGCTTGAAGGGGCTTGAGACCCCATATGAACAACAATGCCAACCAACCAGAGCTTCCAGGGACTAATCCACTACCCAAAGACTATACATGGACTGACCCTGGGCTCCAACTGCATAGGTAGCAATGAATATCCTAGTAAGAGCACCAGTGGAAGGGGAAGCCCTGGGTCCTGCCAAGACTGAACCCCCAGTGATGTGATTGTTGGGGGGAGGGCGGTAATGGGGGGAAGATGGAGAGGGGAACACCCATATAGAAGGGAGGGGGAGGGGTTAGGGGGATGTTGGCCTGGAAACCAGGAAGGGGAATAATAATCGAAATGTCAATAAGAAATACTCAAGTTAATAAAAAAAAAAGTCAGTTTTATTCGGGAATGTGACCACTGTGATGCTATGGTCCTACACTTGTGTACATGTAGGTAGCAGTGAGCAGAACCAGTGCATTTTTAAAAGGGAGACAATGAAGTTAGGAAGGAGAAGTGGTTGGTAAAGGAGGAGGAGTTTGAGGAAAGGGTATGGGAAATAGGTTTGTTCAAAACACATTATATGCATATATGGAATTCTCAAAAAATACAAAGTTTAAAAGAGTGAAAAAAAAAGATAGAGAAAATCTTTCAGCTGCAATGGGCCACAGTGTGGAGCTGTGCCTCTATCCCTATCCTCAATGGCAGATTTCCCTTTTCTAGAAACTTCATATCAACCAAATCACCCATAGATGGGCTCCTGTGCCTGGTTTCTTTCACTAAGCTTCCTGTTTCCAGAGGAAGCCTTCAGGCATTGTTCTTGTTCATGGCTGAGTCATATTTCATTATATCCTATCAGTGCTTTCTTCTTTTCATGGCTGACTAATATTCCAGTGTATGGACATACCACATTTTTTTTCGGAGCTGGGGACCGAACCCAGGGCCTTGCGCTTGCTAGGCAAGTGCTCTACCACTGAGCTAAATCCCCAACCCCCACATACCACATTTTGTTTAGTCCTTTGTCTACTGGTGCATCTGAGATCCTGTGAGCAACGCTACTGCAAGCATTCATGCGTAGATGTACCTGAATACCTATCTTCAGTGCTTAGGGTGTTCACTCAGATGCAGAGTTGCTGAGTCATGCAACAGTGAAGGGTCTACTTTTACATTTATTTGTGGGGAGGTAAGTATGCATGCTGCAGCACATGTATGTGGAGGTCAGAGGACAATTTTGGAAGTTAGTTCTCTCCTTACATTCTGGGTGTTGAACTCAGATCAACAGGCTTTGTAGCAATCTCTTTACCCACAGAATGATCTTACAAGCTCCAATGTTCGTTCTACTGTTTGAGGAGCTGCTGGCTGGACTCCTCTCCATGCTAGCTACTAGCCATACCGTTTTACATCAGTAACATTGTGAGGCTTCCATTTTTCCACCCTGCCATCAACAGGTTATCTCTTACCCCACTCCCTCTCCTCCCTCTCCCTCCCACCTCCTTCTTTCTCCCTTCCTTCCTCCCTCTCTCTTCCCCACCCTGTTTTTTATTTGGGTTTTTTGGTGGTGGTGGTGGTGGTTTTGAGGTTTTGGTTTGTTTGGTTTTGAGACAGGGTTTGCCTGTGTAGTGCTGGCTGCCCTGGAACTTACTTTGTAGACCAGGCTGGCCTCAACTCAGAGCTCCTCCTGCTTCTGCCTCCTGACTGCTGAGATTAAAGGCCTGAGCCACCACCACCCTGCTCAAAATCTTATTTTTTGTTTTGTTTTGTTTTGTTTTTTTTGGAGCTGGGGACCGAACCCAGGGCCTTGCGCTTGCTAGGCAAGCGCTCTACCACTGAGCTAATTCCCCAACCCCTGTTTTGTTTTTAATATGGTCAACAGGGGTGGCTTTTGGACACCTCAACTTTGTGAGAACGGTAAGACCCAGATGTTGGAATGACCTGAGCCAGGGATAGAAGGTCCTGTCTAGACAAGGACCCCAGGATCCCACAGAACTGTCCCCAAAGGGATAAACATGCTACCTGGAGCTAATGTCTGAGCAGGAGAAGAAGGGGGCCATGGATCTTCCCTTTGTATGAAGCTCCTAGCCAAGCTCCAGGTAACTCCTATGAATGTCTACCGGCCCATCTCAGAGCT
Organism: Rattus rattus; assembly: GCF_011064425.1. NCBI lineage: Eukaryota > Metazoa > Chordata > Mammalia > Rodentia > Muridae > Rattus > Rattus rattus. The sequence continues at coordinate 14,081,183 of NC_046169.1, read as the reverse complement.
ACCTTCAGCAAGAAGATTCTGTATGGCTCCCTCATTCCTCTACCTACTTCTAAAGCATTCTTATTTAAACAACTTATGGCCTTGAGATAAACAATATGACCCAAATCCCTCTATGGACTTTGACTAGGAGTAGGGTACTATTAAATGGTGTTAAAAACAGTTCTTGCCTCGGGAGGCAGAGGCAGGCAGATCTCTGTGAGTTCAAGGCCATCCTGGTCTACAGAGTGAGTTCCAGGACAGCCAAAGCTACACAGAGAAACCCTGTCTTAAAAAAACAAACAAAAACAAAACACAACAAAAACCCAGTTCTCATGGATCAGCAAGATGGATTAGTGCCTAAAGGGGCTTGCTACGAAGGCTAGCAACCTGAGTTCAGTCCCTGGTACCTACATCTTTGAAGGAGAGAATCAACTCCTATCAATTGTCCCGTGACCGTGAAAGCAGGATATGTAAAACTGTGCTCAACCGGAGTCTTCCCTCACTGCGGTCTTTCCTTGGCTACTTTGTGTTTTGTGTTGTCTGTAGTGAGGACTAAACCCAGGGCCACATGCTTGCTGGCACACGCTCTGCCACTGAGTTACATCCCTAGCCATGTGTACACTTTTACCTTTGTCATTTGTGTAATGGGCTGAGCTGGTGACAATGGCAGCTACAGAATGGGAGCAGTGGGACAAGTGGTTCCAGGGCCGTGGTATCGAGAGATGTCTGAAAAGCTTTGAGAGGCCTGGGGCAGGGGCCTGGGGAAGATATCAGGAACTGCAGGCTCCAGTCATAGGAGGAACGGCCAAGGGGTTGCCAAGACTCAAGAGCTGAGGGTCCTGACACTCAGGACCCAAGAGTTCTAACGCTCACACCCAAGGCCAGTTCAGAAGCAGAAACACCAGCAGATGCTGCCCTCTGCTGCTGCTACCCCTGTGGCTGTAACTGCTGGGGGGAAGGGAGGGTTACAATAGTACCAAAAGGGTGGGTTAGAGCCCAGAGCAGAGAGCCTCCAAGCATGGATACCTAAAGCCACAAGCCTGTGGCTTCTAAGTCCAAGAGCAGTTTATCCCTGCTCTCGGGGTAGGGCTCTGAGCCTCTGCCTCTGCCCATCTGGCCTCTAGGCTTTGGGTTCTCAATGGCCCAGGATGGTGAGTCACTTACCCACATTCCCTATCTAGGTAGACCAGGACTCCAACCAACTCATTTGTACCAGCATCTGTGTTTTACCTTGTTGAGCATAAGCCTCAACTGTCTCAGAAACAGTGTCAGGCCACTGCAAACACCAGTGAAGAAAGTGAATGAGTGAGTGAGTGAGTGAGTGAGTGAATGAATGAAAAGGCAGCATTTTATATCATATATGCCTCACAAGGCAAGCTTCTGCTCAGCCACCCAGCCATCTACCCTGTGATGAGGAGGATCTGGAATGAAGATGCAGGGGTCGCACTGGTTCCTGTGAGGGACCCCTGAAAGCCTTTACAGGATCGGTGAGAATTCAGAAAAGTAGAACCCCAGAAAGAGTCAGGGACAAATTCTGGTTTCACGAGGCCTTAGATAGTGGGGCTATGTTGAGGCAAATCATCTTTCCCAGACCCATGGCCGGTTGGAAACATCCAGATGGTCATGGGTCACCCTGTGCCTATCAGTGGCTCCTGTTACAGGAGACAGTGTAGCTCTGTATCCCTAGGTGTCCCCCTTACCCCCTGAAGACCATAAATAACACTCACACACACTATCACAACAATAGGCTACCTTTCTTACATTACCAGGGCCTTCCCCCTAGGTGACACCATTGGTCCTGGCAAAAAAGGTTTTTCCATCTCAAACAGACTGGAATCAGGTTGAGCAGGATACAGGTGTTGCAAAACATCAAAGCCATGGCTTTCTGGAGTCATCAGTGGAAAGCAGAGTGGGGCTTTGTGCCAGGCAATCTCTCCTAGCCTTGTCTCCTGCTTTCCCTCTGGCCAGTGCCAGCATAACCCCGTTGGCACGCCCCTTTGAGATTCAGAACCTCCTCTGGCCTTTCAAACCCACCCCCACTTCCTGTCTCCTGTTTTTACGCTAAAGCAGGACAGTCAGGGTCAAGGGTTAGGTCAGGCTTTCCCAGCCAAAGGAATTTTCCTAACAAGTGTGGGAATGAGTTTCCAGAAAGCTCCTTCAGAATGTGCCCAGAAATGAAGTGAAAGGGGACTGTCCCCATCCTGCCCCCCTAAGGACCAGTCAACTTCCTGGGCTCTGAATGGTGTTCTCCAACTCAACTAACTGACCACAGTTTTCCTACACACCCGGGACAGAAACCACAGACGCCAAGGGGAAGCCAACATAGGGGTGGGGCTGCACTCAACAGAGGTTTGACCCCTCTGAAGGAACTCAACATACCCTTGGGGACAGACAGAATTCCTCAGTCCCACCGACTTCAGCTGTCTATTTTCCTAGCCTGGAGAATGAGCTTCAGGAGGGGCAGAGAGAGGTCATTTCTGAAGGGAGGAATCTCGACTTGACAAGAGCAGCCACTTGGGACAGGGAGAGCATGGGGAGAGGCATTTGTGAGCAAGGCCCCAGATGGGGTCCCCGTATAAGCTCAAGGTTCTCTGTACTCTGAAGCCCCAGGTGAGAGGAGGATCTGGGTGTTTGAGGACCTGGTTCTCCTCAAATCCTACCAGAATAGGCTAGTCATCAATCCTGGCAGGAGTCCCGAGAGCATCTGGGATATAGCATGGGAAGCTATGAGTAAATCAGCCCATGTGGGGAAACTGAGGACAGAAAAGGGTAAAGCACCTGGTACGAGGACGGGGGTGTTACCCCCAGCCATTCAGCACCAGGAGTAGAGAAGAAACATAGTTCGTCAAGTATTTATGAAGTGCCTACTGTATAATAATCCTCATATAGAAAATAAAACGGAGATGAAGCAAAGGGGGCTTCTGGGAAGAGGAACTTTCCAAATTGACCCTGGAGTTCAACTGTCACCCTTGAAAAGAAGTTCCGGGAGCATGGGATGCCCAGCTGACCGGTTCTAAGTCACACAGGGCCACATCCCTGCCAGCACTGTTCAGAAAATAAACCTCTTTCCCCACCTGAGACACACCAAAAGTTTGTGGCTTTTCTGCATCACCTAACGGCTCTTGCCAGACAGCTATCACCTCGTTAGTCTCCTGAGAGACCTGGGTTTGATTGTGCAGATTATCACATCTGCAACCTGGTTTGGGGGGGGGTCTCTTCTGCTTTGAGGGAGATAGGATCTTTCTATGTAACTCAGGCTAGCCTCAAACTTCAGAGAAGCGATTCTCTTGCCTCAGCGTCCCAGAAAACTCTCGGGAATTACAAACCTGTGCCACGGTGTCTGGCACGCCTGTGCTCTGCTTTGCTGTTCTGCTCTATCCTGACATCTACAACCAGACACTGGGGGGCTGATCAGTGTCTCCCCTCCATATAAAATTCAACTTAATAATAGGACGTTTGATGTGGAGATTGAGGGAAGAGTCACTGAAGTGGTGACAACTGGGCAAGACTGGCAAGACTGTTAATAGTAAAACTTAGGGCTGACAGAGGACGTAGCTCAACTGTGCCTAGAATCCTCGGTGAGGAGCTGGGGACATGTCTCAGCAGTAGAGCCCCTGCCTAGAATCCCCCAGTGAGGGGCTGGGGTGTGTCTCAGCAGTAGAGCCCCTGCCTAGAATCCCCCAGTGAGGGGCTGGGGTGTGGCTCAGTGGTAGAGCCCCTGCCTAGAATCCTCCAGTGAGGGGCTGGGGTATGGCTCAGTGGTAGAGCCCCTGCCTAGAATCCCCCAGTGAGGGGCTGGGGGCATGGCTCAGTGGTAGAGCCCCTGCCTAGAATCCCCCCCTTGAGGGGTTAGAAGTGTGGCTAAGTCCCCAGTATGCATATAACAAGCCAGATGTGAAGTCACACAGTTGTAATTTCCAGTGCTGAGAAGTGGAAGACAGGAGAATTTAGCCAAATCTGGAACTCCAAGTCTCAGTGAAGATCCTGCAGGAGGATCAAGCGTTCAAGGTTATTTATTCTCAGCCACATAGTAAATGGTTTGGTTTTTTTTGTTTGTTTGTTTGTTTTGTTTTTGTTTTTTTAATGTATGTGAGTACACTGTACTGTCACTCTCTTCATGCACACCAGAAGAGGGCATCAGATCCCATTACAGAGGGTTTTGAGCCACCATGTGGTTGCTGGGAATTGAACTCAGAACCTCTGGAAGAGCAGTCAGTGCTCTTAACCACTGAGCCATCTCTCCAGCCCCATCTCACATAGTAAAGTTGAGACCAGCTATGGCTACTCTCAATAAGTAAATAAATAAATAAACAAACAAACTTAATTAAAGGGGAGAGATAAACACACAACTGATGTTGGAGTCTCAATAGTCCTTGTTATCGACAAAAGATTGAAAAACAGGGGTTGGGGATTTAGCTCAGTGGTAGAGCGCTTGCCTAGCAAGCGCAAGGCTCTGGGTTCGGTCCTCAGCTCCGGGAAAAAAAAATTGAAAAACTGGCAAGAATGTACAATGGGGCTAGGGAAATGGCTCAACTGGTAAAGATACTTGCGGAAGAGGAGGAGTAGGGGGAGGAGGACAGGGAAGAGGAAGACGAGGGAGAAGGGGGAAGGGGAACAACTCCTACAAGTTGTCCACGACTTTTACAAATGTGCCATGCATGGCACTGGAAGCCACACACATACATGCATGCACACACACACACACACACACACACACACAGTAAACTTTAAAATAAATTTAAATCTATAGGTAGTCGTTACACACCTTTAAATCCCTGCACCGGCAAGGCAGAAGCAGGTGGGTATCTGTGGATCCAAGGTACCACTGGTCTACAGAGTAAGTTCCAGGACAGCCAGGGACTATATCGTGAGACATTGTCTCAAAGTTACATACACACGCACACACGCACACACGCACTCACACACACACACACACACAGTGCCATGACCCTGAACTCTCAGTTAAAGCTGCACAATGCTCTACCTGATCTCAGGTGCACAGGGAGAAGCCACCCCAAGGCAACACTATCATCTGCCAGAAAGCACACATTAATGAATGAAAAAGGTCTGGAGTCATCCAGTGCTCTTAGACCACAATGAAGCCAGACCTGAATAACGGAGACGTCTGAAAAATCTCCAAATGCAAAAATTAAACGAAAATCTTAATGAACGAAACAGAGCTTAAGTCTCTAGAGAGGTAGGAAATATCCTGAGCTGAGTAAAATGGGAGAAGAAATCCCAGCATCGAAACGTGTCAAGGTTCCCAAAACTGCTCACAGGAAATGTGTGGACTTCAATGCTTCCTTTCAAAAAGAATTGGCATTTCACCTTACGCTTGGGAAAAGATACAGCTATCAATACAGCACAAAGAAATTACAAAAGTAAGAGCAAACCCAACATCAAAGGAAAAGAATAAGGATCTAGAGAGTGGATGAAACCATCTCCTTGAACAGACCACCAAGGGGGCGGAGCCATGGCTCGGTTTAAGAGCAATGGCTACTCTTGCAGTCCGTCCAGGTTCAGTTCCCAGCCCCCACGTGGCAGCTCACGACCATCTATAACTCCAGTTCCTGGGGATCCAGTGCCCTCTTCTGGCCTCCAAGGCTACCTGGCATGTATGTGATGCACAGACATGCATGTACACAGACATGCATGTGGTGCACAGACATGCATGCAGGCAAAAAGCATACAAAACATCAAAAAGAAAAAAATCATTAGAACTGATAAACTGTTTAGACAGGCTGGCTAACAATAGAAAGGCACTAATTACCAATATCAAGAATGAAATGGGGACAGAGAGATGTTCAGATGGCCTCCTTTGCTGCTCTCCGGGAGAAGCAGAATTTAGTTCCCAGCACCAACATCAGGTGGCTCACAACTTCAGCTCCAGGGGATTCAACACCCTCCTCAGGCATCCACATGCATACACACACACACACACACACACACACACACACACACACACACACACACACACTCACACACCACATACACACTCACACACTCACACACACACACACACACACATTCACACTCACTCACATACATACACACTCTCACACACACTCACTCTCACACACACTCACTCTCACACACACTCACTCTCACGCACACACTCACACACACTCACATACATACACACTCACACACACTCACACACACACACACACATACATTCAC